>NW_008676082.1:0-16115 GCF_000695815.1 Acanthisitta chloris
GGACAGAACTCGATGCCTTTTGTGTGTGTGTGACAGCCATGAGACACTGGTTTGTGAGCAGCTCTGACATGGGACACCTTAAACAGATGTGGTATTTCTGTTTCTGAGACTGTCCTGACAGCACTGTGCACCCCTGGACAAATTCAGGAGTTAGTATCCAAGTAGATAAGGTTCATTAGCTAAACCAGAACTTTATGCAGTGAGATTAGAGGTTTTCTCTGTGTTCAGTGAAGCAGCAGTGTCTGGACAGTGCAGTTCCTCATGTGTGTGGGATGGTCCCTCATGTCTGTAAGGTCCTGTTGGCTCAGAGGTTGTATGTCTGTGCTGGGTAAGGTAAGTTCTGCATGTCTGAAAGATGAATGTTCTGGATTTTAAAATTACACTTTCAAAATGTTTATATATAGCATGTAATACCTGTAATATTTATATTATCCTTATATGTAAGTGTATAAATGGTTTTGTATTAACATTTGCTGGGAGTCAGTTGTTTTCTTTCATTCCTACCTGTCACACGTGGGTTTATTTTACACCTCAGGGCACTTCCCTGACTGAAACTCTCCTCAGCTTCATCACTGTTACTGTTTTAACTCCTCAGCAGCCAAGCCAGAGCCATCCCAGTGCCCCAGCCATGCTCACAGCCTGCAGGGGAGGGGTATGGCCTGAGCTGTGTAGTCTGTGGTCACCTGGCCTCAGAGAAAGGTTTTACAAAAAAACCACACACCACACTGAGCCATGTCAGTATGTCTGACCCTCCCAAGCACCCTGACAAGATGGGATTTGATGAGGTAAGGAGCCTGTTTTGCTCTTTGTCTTGTCTTCCCTTTCCTTTCCTAATCTCTTTTGGATTTAGACCTTTGGCAAGGAGGAAACAGCCATTCCTTTTGGGGAGAACTGCTCAGCTTGGGGAAGCAGAAGGGAAAGGGCTCAGGTTGGTGTGGAGAAAGATCAGTCAGGTCTGTGGGCACTGAGGACCTGCTGCAAGATCCCTAACTGGAAGTGCAGATTCGGGTGCAAGGACAGTGTCCAGGGAACCTTTGGGCTTTGTGTTAGACCTTTGGCAAGGAGGAAACAGCCATTCCTTTTGGGGAGAACTGCTCAGCTTGGGGAAGCAGAAGGGAAAGGGCTCAGGTTGGTGTGGAGAAAGATCAGTCAGGTCTGTGGGCACTGAGGACCTGCTGCAAGATCCCTAACTGGAAGTGCAGATTCGGGTGCAAGGACAGTGTCCAGGGAACCTTTGGGCTTTGTGTTGATGGTATGGACTGTGGGGCTTGGAGCAACCTGGGCTAGTGGGAGGTGTCCCTGCCCATGGCAGAGGTTGGAATGAGATGGTCCTTAAGGTCCCTCCCAACCCAAACCAGCCTGGGATTCTATGATAAAGGCTGTTTCTTTCTAAAGGGATGCTAGGAAGGGGCATAATTAGGGCTAATTAAGGGTGGCCAGTGACCTGGGAGGCATGAAAGGTGACGTTGGGATGGACACTTTGCATGTTTTGAATAACTGTGAGAGTCCAGCACAGGAAAGAAATCCAACCAGGAGAAAAGAGAGGAGCACCATCCTTTTTGCAGCTGCTGTGTTCATGGTTTAGCAGCAGTGCTGTCCCACCTACAAGGAAGAGCAAGCAAGAGGTCAAGGTAGGGTCAATATCAACACCTCCTAGGAAGCTAATTATGTTAATTGGGGAATAATAGCAGAAGGTTTGGTCAGTGCTGCTGATTGTTTTCAGCTCGTTAAAGGCATTAGCTGGCTGAAGATTTGGTCAGTGCTGCTGATTGCTTTCAGCTCGTTAAAGGCATTAGCTGGCAAGAGGTGCTCCAGGGTGGAGCAATTTTGATTCAGGTTGGATGATTTGCACCTGGAGGATACAAAAGACCTTATGGGAAGCAATGAAGTAAGTGGGAATGAGTAGATGTGTCTGTGGGTTGGTGATGGTACATGAGGTCTGTGGCTGCTGCTACTGGTAAGCTGGAGGAGAAGAGCAGGTTCTCAGGGGAAACGTGGGAATCCCTTGGTAAAAGAGTTAGCCTGAGTAAGGTTGGAGTTTGTGTCTGTTTAGGTTTTTGCCCTGTAAAGATAAATACCCAAATCTATGTAAATCGGTTGTTGAGACTCAATGGAAATTCAGGGTTTGGTTTTGGGGGTTTTGTTCAGTAAGAAGCTGGAGACAGTGAATTTTCCTTCTCAGTCTCACTGCAGAGCATAATTAAACCAGTTGTATGGACTCCCAACTCACCCATCTTGCCCAAATCCTCAGGTGTATTTACCAACCAGACCTGCTCACTGAGGTGCTCACATGTGCTCTCCCTGCACATCAGTTGGCCACCTCTTTGTGGGGGAAGAAGGGAGGATTTCCACAGGTAAATCTTCCCCTTTTGCTAAGAAATTTGTACAGGCAGTGCTCAAAATGTTTTCTTTCTTGCCTTAACGACCCTGATTGTCTGGGGCAGTGAATAATGAGCACTATTCTTACTCTGAAGATATTTATAGTCTCTCGTGCTGATTTTGGCTGGGGTAGAGTTAATTTTCTTCACAGCAATTAGTATGGGGCTGTGTTTTGGACAAGTGTGATTTGTTGTCCTGAGCCCTTGGCAGTCTCTCAATCATCCCTTGGTCTGTAGCTTCCTACCAACACCATCTAATTAGTGCTTTTCCTTCAGCTTCCAACAAACAGCTTATCACACTGTCTCCCAGGAGTGGCTGCTTCCAGGATGTGCTCGAGGTGCTGGTGGTGAGTGAACCTCAAAACTTCCACATTCCCAGAGAGTTTGGATAAGCATCAGAAGGTCTGGATGTTTATCTGAGCTGTGTTGAAGCCGTCCCAGCCCCCTTGGGCCTGCAGATTTAGGTTAGGAAGCTTTTCTGTAAGGCTCCTGCTATTTCCTGTTTCTGACAAGGCCAGATATGCCCAAGTGTCACTTGGAGGTGATATTTGTGTCTTGTTTTCACTGCTGGTACAAGGTTATAGGGTCACCAGTTCTTGGATTCAGGAAAAGACTTCAACGTGCTCTTGATCTGAAGTATAAAGCAAAACCCCAAAGACTAGAAAATGGGGTTTAAAGAGATGAGAGACAATAGGGAAACATGTCAGAGCCAGCAGGAGTTAGGACAGCTGGGGGACACATAGCTGATCTGAGACAGCCTCTGATTAGTTGGTGGGAGAGGGGAAAAGTCACTCACAAAAGATAAGTTAACTGAAAAGATGAAGTAAGAACATAAATGAACATGGAGAAAGTGCATTTCTGTTCAATTTATGGTTACATTAAGCTTCACCAAGGCAGAAAGGATAAAAATACTGTACACAAAAGTATGGAAATGATAAAAAAAAAATATGCATTCAGCCTCGCTGAGGATCAGGAAGGAAGAAATCCCAGCTTAGAGCACAGAATGTGTGAGCTCTAAGGCTGCATATTACCCTCTTTTTCCTCTCGCTGAGCTTGTCACCTCATCAGGCTTCCTTGTGGGGAAATTCTCCATGATTCCCAAAATTACTGGCTGAGGGTAGGATTTATGTAGGAATCACCCTGGGATCAAACTGCTGGGGAGCCAGAAGAACAAACACCCCCTGAGGTTTGAGGGAGCACCTTGAGCAAGGAGTGTGGTTCCTGAGCTCCAAACCCATCCATCCTGAAAGGTGCAGCTGTAGGGGAAAATATTAAACACAGCCAGACTGAGGACAAGGTGAGACCTTTTCTCTGGAAATCTCATAAAAATTTGCAAAACCAGGATAACTATTGAGGAAGCCTCTGAAATTTGGCTTTGAACAGCTCTCATGTAAAGACAACTTCAGTCTTGCATGTGATAAAGTCAATAACTTTTTACCAAACAGATATTATTTTAATCTTTGTCCCTGAAGTTAACAGATTAACTTTCTCTGTGATTTCCTCATGTGTGACAGCCTCTGGCTGGGTTTTTACTGGCATAACAGCTTCTGGCAGACTGTGTGTCTCTCACATCCACTACAAAGTAAACAGGAGGTTTTTTTCCAAGGGTAACTGGCTGGGCTCCAGTGGAAGAATGCAAGTTATTCATAAGTTCTGGTAGGCTCATTTCTGCTTAACATGGTCTGGTTTTATTGTGGATTTTAGGAAGGAATAAAAAAAAAAAGTAATGAAATTCTTTTAATCCCCTTGGATTAATTTCTTCCAACATGTGGGAAATTACCTTCACCCCCACCCCAACACGTAGTTATGTTGCTGTTTGTCCTGACTGTGCTCATCTTTTTGCCACCTTTGGCCCCAGAGGCTGCTATAGGATGGCACATGCCATCCTGTCCTGAGGGTACAGTTGCTGTTGCAGACAGCAATCTCAGCTCTGCTGAAGGGCTGGAGTGTCACCAGTCTGACAGGGTCCTGTTATGTGGTGCCACACTGCTGGCAGAGTTACAGGATGTCTAGTCATGGCAAGAATTACAGTGAGACTCAAGTAAGACTTTTAAAAGGTGCTTCCTTCCAGAAACCTCAGAAGGGCCTCGTGCTCAGCACATTGCCACTCACTCTACATCAGTGCCTTGGTACTTGATCAGTTTTACAGTAAAACAACCACCACAGAACCCACTTCCCCTTTAGGAAGGTTTGTTTTTTTGTAAATGACTTGTTTTCATCCCTGGAAAGCACATTTTTCATGTCTGAGGTGTGGGAAATGGAGTCCCTGCTCCATGTTAACATCCCCCGTGTGTTCCATGCTCTGCTGGAATGGCAGCAGATGTGTTTGAGGAAGGGAGGATTCCAGCAAGGAGGATGGAGAGGGACTTTTTACAAGGGCCTGGAGTGAGAGGACAAGGGGAATGGCTTCACATTGCCAGAGGGCAGGGACAGAAGGGATGTTGGGAAGGAATTGCTCCCTGTGAGGTGCTGAGGCTCTGGCACAGGGTGCCCAGAGCAGCTGTGGCTGCTCCATCCCTGGGAGTGTTCCAGGCCAGGCTGGATGGGGCTGGAGCAGCCTGGGCTGGGGGGAGGTGTCCCTGCCCAGGGCAGGGGATGGGATGAGCTTTAAGGTCCGTCCAACCCATTCTCTGAAGGACCTAGTGCCCAAGACAAGCAGCAGAAACATGCTTGTGGGGTTTGTCAGTTATCTCCCCCAAAAGACAGGCACAAGAGGAGACAGTGGTGTTTGTTTCCCAGCAGGTTTTGCCCAGTTGCTGAATGTTTCATTCCCTACTTCCTTGGGTATGCCAGGGAGGAGCAGTTCCCAGAGAGAGTTCAGTTCCTGTTTCATTACTGTTTGTGTACACACACACTGACACGCAGTGACCCTTCATCCCTCACCCTGCAGAGCACTGGCATACACTGGCACACACACCTCCACTGGCCAGTCAGGTTTGGAGCCAGGTTGGTGTGTGGTCTGAGGGCAGTTCTGCTGCCTGAATGTGGCTCCTGCACTGGGGGACATCGAGAAATACAACAGCAAAAGACATTTTGAGGACTTGGAAAGAGCAGCATGGTTAGAACTGTGAAGGTGGTGGGAAGAGATGTTTCCTGAGGACAAAAAGAGAATTAGCAAGAGGCTTCCCATCTCACATCATACTTGTCCAGCCAGCAGAGCCTGGGGAGAGGTTTCTCAGGGTGACCCTGCCCTGCCAGTGACCAACATCTGGAATCCTTGTCAGTACTCACAGCACGTGGGGTGTGATAAGACATTTCAGCATGGAACCTTCCACCTTGGGGAAGGTCCTATCAAGTTGGGTCTTTTAACAGGATTTCTGAAGAATCTAAAGTGTAGGGGGATGAAACCAAACTATGTCACTGAATTGTGAGTGTGTCTTCCCACAAGACTCAGCTAAATGATTCAAATATCATCTAACCTCAGGCAAAATGACTCTAATGGCAGAGCGAGCTTGAAAGGATGGAGAATCACAAACAGAAACTGGAGAGAGGGAATGTCTGTTAGTGTGTGTCCCCCACTGCTATTTTTGTGCTCAGTCTTTCTTGTCTTGCATTTTAATGACTTGGCAGAAATCAGGAGAAAAAATATGCTAGGCATGTTGATGATCGTGGAAAGCAGATCTGTTTCTTTTCTGTATACAGAGCTCATGATGTAGATATGAATGAGAAACCTATCTCTTTTTGGAATGCAGAGGATTTAGTGAACTTTGGGGAACATTCCCAGTTCTTTCTCTTCCTTAATACTCATAATGCTGCTTTGACTATAGAAGTGTAATGCTGCTTTGAACACAGAAGTGCAGATAATCTGTCTTTATTAGCTGCTGCTGCTGGGTCCTTTGTTTTCACACTCATTTGGATTTCACTGAGTCTCTCTTCCATTTGTTTAAGCAAGAACTATGTGCTACTTGACAATATTTCTCCATGTGCTGTGCTTTGCTGCTCCAGAGATACCAACCAAATTTGGACCTGAGCAGTGATGGTGACCCAGGCTGTGAACAGATGCACCCACCAGTGCCATGAGGAGACGCTGAGGGAGCTGGGGGTGTTCAGCCTGGAGAAGAGGAGGCTCAGGGGAGACCTTCTCACCCTCTGCAACTCCCTGACAGGAGGTTGGAGTCAGGTGGGGGTTGGTCTCTTCTTCCCAGGGTTCTAAATATTAGGAAGAGATTTTTTAGGGAGTGCTCAGGCATTGGAATGTGCTGCCCAGGGAGGTGGTGGATTCACCATCCCTGGAGGTTTTCAAGATGAGACTAAATCAGGTTCACACTCCCAGGGATGGAGGTGTTCCAAACTCTTGTGTTTTATATTCATTCATTCCCTCACCCACCCATTTTTATTAGCTAAGGGAAAAGAATAAGAATATATAAAATCATATAAATGGATGATTTTAGCAGGGCTTGTTGGGATAGGACAAAGCATAGTGTTTTTAAACTAAAAAAGAGTTGATTCAGACTAGTTATAAGGACAAATTTCTTTCTATGATGAGGGTGCTGAGGCACTGGCACAGGTTGCCCAGAGAAACTGGGACCTGCTGGCTGGAGACTGCAGCCCTGGGAGAGCCTGTCCCGTGTCCCCTCTCACACCAGCGGTGCAGGAGATGGTCTGGAGGCTCAGGTGCTGCAGCCCCAGGCTCTGCAGGCAGGTGGGCATCTTCACAGCAGTATTCCTTCCTGGGCTAATTGCTGTAATTGGACTAATCGGTTGTAAAGGTCTCCACCTCGTGGCTGTGCTGTGGGATGTGTCCCCGTTGAGCATAGCCTGCAATTAAAAGTCAGGCTGGATGCTTTGCACGTTTTTCTTGCTTGCCTAAACAGCCTTTTTGGGAATCCTTACAAAGTCAGAGGAATGTGAGAGGTGGTGTTAAATCAGTGGTGTCCTGGGCTCTCCTGTGACTCGGTCATGGAATACCCTGAGCTGGAAGGGACCCACAAGGATCTGAGTCCAACTCCTGCCCTGCACAGACACCCCAACACTGCTCCCTGTGCTGAGAGCATTGGCCAAACACCTCTGGAGCTCTGTCACCTTGGGGCTGCGAGTCTCCACCTCGTGGCTGTGCTGTGGGATGTGTCCCCGTTGAGCATAGCCTGCAATTAAAAGTCAGGCTGGATGCTTTGCACGTTTTTCTTGCTTGCCTAAACAGCCTTTTTGGGAATCCTTACAAAGTCAGAGGAATGTGAGAGGTGGTGTTAAATCAGTGGTGTCCTGGGCTCTCCTGTGACTCGGTCATGGAATACCCTGAGCTGGAAGGGACCCACAAGGATCTGAGTCCAACTCCTGCCCTGCACAGACACCCCAACACTGCTCCCTGTGCTGAGAGCATTGGCCAAACACCTCTGGAGCTCTGTCACCTTGGGGCTGTGACACTGCCCTGGGAGCTGTTCAGTGCCCAAACACCTCTGGGGGAAGAACCTTGTGCTGATATCCAACCTAACCCTCCCCTGACACAGCTTCAGCCCATTCCCTTGGGAATTCACTGGTCCCAGAGAGCAGAGCTCAGTGCTGTCCCTGCACTGCTCCTCAGGAGGAAGCTGCAGACCTCGATGGTCTGACCTCAGTCTCTTCTCCAGGCTGAACAAGCCAAGTGACAGAGCACTGGCAAAGCTCATTTCAGCCCGAGGTCTTTCAGCAGTGACAGCAGCCACTGCTGTGCTCTGACAGTGGCTGAGGGACTCAGTGACCACAGCAGAATAACCTACACTGCTCACAGCTATCTTTAACCCCTGCACTGCTTACACGTGGGGGTTTGTTGCACTGCTCCAACCTCCTGAGCTCCCTGTGCACCTCATTTTCACCCACCGAAGCTGCAGACGAGCTGGGTGGCTCTGGTGAGTATGTTACAGGGTAAAGCTGAGCAGCCTGAAGGGCTGTGAGGACCAGCTGCAGCTCTGGGTGTTTGTGTAAACAATTAGATTTCCTGTAAATGAACTGGAAATCTTGCCAGCAGAAACTGCTTTATAACTTCTCAGTTAACTCCTGCTTTTAGCTAGCCTGGACTCATTCTCTGGATGGAGAATTTTAAGGGCACCAGGGCTAGGGTTGAGTTGTACTGAGATGCAGGAGTGGGTGAAGTGTGCAGGGAGCAGGACAGGGGAGGGAAGAGCTGCCTGCCAGCTTGGAGCTGCTGGGGGGAATCTGGTTTCTGCAGCTCAGTGAGTGGGGATGGATAGGTACAACCCAAATACAGAGCTTGATAACTAATCATTTTCATTAACCCAGAGCTTTAGCTGGCAAACCAAGTCTGTGGGTTTAGTTTTTACTTGGGAAATATTGTATTCAATTGTCCACAGAGGTTGTGGACTCCCCATCCCTGGGAGTGTTGGATGGGGTTGGAGCAGCCTGGGCTGGTGGGAGGTGTCCCTGCCCAGGGCAAAGTGTTGGAATGAGATGATCTTTAAGGTCCTTCCAGCCCAAACCATTCTGAGATTGTCTAATGAATCCTCCTTGAATATTCTGTCTGCACCTCACCCAGCCCCATCACAGAGTCCTGCTCTGTGCTCAGACTCTCTGGCTGACTCAGGAGCCTGCTCTCAAGTTGTGCCAGGGGAGCTTCAGCTCAGATATGAGGAAAAATCTCTTCACTGAAGGGGCAGTCCAGCACTGGACTGGGCTGTTCAGGGAAGCAGTGGAGTCACCAGCCCTGGAGGTGGTCAAAAATGAGGAGATGTGGCACTTCACAATATGGTTCAGTGAGCATGGTGGGATTTGGTTGAAGGTTGGACTTCATGGTCTTGGAGGTCTTTTCCAACCTTAATGATTCTGTGATCCTTTCCATCCTGGATGCAGAGCTTCTGGCGCTGGTGGTTCCTACTGTGGGCACTCTTTGGCTCCATGCACTGTTCTCTGCACAACCCATGCAGGAAAGGACATGGAATAGACTTCTCTGGGGCAGTGAGTTCACCTGGAAATACCTGAGTTCCTTCTAAACAAGTAAGTGACCCCAAAGCAGACGTTTTTTTCTGCAAAATTTCAGAGCAGACCCTGAGTCTACCAAAACAATGGAGACCTGAAAGAAGGGTTGTAATGGGAACTGCCAGGTAACCTGAGGCCAAAGGATGAACTGGTCATTTCTGTCATGTGTACAGGCATTAACAACTGTGACTTGTAAGGGGAAGCCTTTTTAATCACCTCTATGAAAGGCTTTTTATTCTCTTTTATGATCAAAGCTCAACTCCACTCTTATTTAACTCATCCCTCTAATCCTAGAAAATGCTGTGCCTGACTGAAGGCTTCCATTTTCCAGTAGAAGGAGAAACAGAGTATAATGAAAAAAAAACCAACATGAAAAACATTCCAGGTTTTAAGAACATCTCTGTTATGCCAAGAAGAGTGTGACTGTGGAGAGTATAGTCTGGTTTTGGTAGTCAAACCAGCTCTCCACTACAGAGAGGTCGTGGAAAGTTATCCTTGGTTACTACTGGAGAGGTGCTAACTTACAGTCTGGCAGGATTTTAAAGGATGCTTCAGCCTTTATGGGCTTAAATGTAAAAACTGGAATGTCAGACTGAAAAATAATATGACTCAAAAATTATGAACTCATAAATTGGGTGAGCTTGGTTTCTTCAAATGCCGGGAAAACACACTTCATGTGCCTGGAGGTATTTAGAGCTGTCTGGCTGAGGAAATTTACAGCAGGATATTTAATAATGTGAGAAATATTTAAATTAGCAAAGTCTACACACACAAAGAAATCTAATATTGGGATTGGAACTGTGAGCTGAGTCTTTTAGCAGTTCCATAGGCATGAGGATAGGTGGGGGTAGATGTGCCATGGACTTTTCATCAGTGGTTTGGCCTGCACAGACAGGTGCCCAGAAATTGGACTCATGTTTGCTCTTAAACAGAATGCATTGCTGACAGTCTTCAGAGGAGAAAAACGTGCAACTCTGCAGGACTAAACATTTGTTTTCTTCTTTGTTGTGCAAGTTGGAGTGGTCAGGCACAGGGATATTGCCCAGGGAGGTGGTGCAGTCACCATCCCTGGCCTGGAGGTGATGTGGCACTGGAGGATCTGGTTTAAGGTTTAGGTTCCAGCAGTGACAGGTTAATGGTTGGACTCGATGATCTTAGAGATCTCCTCCAATCCTGATGATTCTATGATTCCAAGTTATGATATTTGAAGTTTCTTCCTCTTCTTTCAGAACTTGCTCTGGGTGTCAGCCAGGAAATTTTGCTGCTTGCCTGACAGACAAGGGATTGCAGGGCTATATTGCTGGGCCAGAGCTATTCTCCAGCAGTGACAGGTTAATGGTTGGACTCGATGATCTTAGAGATCTCCTCCAATCCTGATGATTCTATGATTCCAAGTTATGATATTTGAAGTTTCTTCCTCTTCTTTCAGAACTTGCTCTGGGTGTCAGCCAGGAAATTTTGCTGCTTGCCTGACAGACAAGGGATTGCAGGGCTATATTGCTGGGCCAGAGCTATTCAAACTGCATCAAATAGCTAATCTAAGATGCTCCTTCAGTGTCTGTGACTTGCTTTTAATATTAAGATGATTGAGAACAGCTCTGTGTACTCAGAGCTGCTATTTGAGACTAAAATGCCATGGGTGTTTTGTAGATTATCTAAGTATTTCCAGGGTCCATTTATAAGTAATTCAGAGGTATAAATGAGACAACATGAAGGTATTAAATGCTAGTTTTTCTCTGCTCAAATCACTTAAGCAAATGTATAATGGATCCAGTTTTGAAAAAAAAAATATACTCTAAAGAAATACTTTTTTTTCCCCCAAGTGTAAAAATTAGACTCACTCTTTGAATTCTCCTATCATTAGCCTCTCTCTGTGCAGCTACGTTTACTTCCCAGAAAAACTTCCCTGTAGAGGAGACATCATGCACGTTTGGCCAGAGGGACAGTGTCTGTGTCTGTGACATTCTTCTGGTTTTTAAGGTTGTTTTCAACCTCAGGTGTGAAAAACAATTTAACCTTATGTTCTCTAGCTTTGTGAGAAAGAACAGTAAATATCCATTCTTTTTTAATCCCTGTGCACAACATTTCATTCTGATTTACCAGCAGAGGGAGATCATGTTCTTGTTTTCATAACGTGGTGTGGTTGCCTAATTGCACGTGCTAATGATGGTCCTGACTTGGCCAGGAGAATATGTTGAAATTCTTGAGAACACAAACCTTTTTTTTTTTTTTTTTGGTAGAAATTCCTATATCCAACAGGCAATTACTCACATGGTGAAAGCAGTAACTGTGCAGGGACATTATCCTACCTATTTTCATAGAATCATGGAGTTGTTTAGGTTGGAAAACATCTCTGAGATCATCAAGCCCAACCACTAACTCACCACAAAACCGTGTCCCCACGTGCCACATCCACACAATTTCTGAACACCCCAGGGATGGTGGTGCCACCACTGCTCTAGGGAGCCTGTTCCAGTGCCTGGCCACCCTTTCCATGAAGAGCTTTTTTCCTAGTATCCAATCTAAACTTCCCTGGTGTATCTTGAGGCCATTTTCTCTCATAGTTTTGTTGCATCTATACATCTAGTTCTCTATAAATATAATTTCACGAGTGCAATTTAATGTGCATACGTAGGGATTTCCTGGAAAAATGAACTAGGAGATTTCCATGGGCTGGAAAATGAGCTTCAAGTGGTTAGGCTGGATGTGGATACCTATGGCCACTGGAGACACTGACATTTTAGGGGTGATGAAACCCACATTGCCCCATGCACCAGATTTAATTGTAGAATGGAATCATTGAACGGTTCATGGAATGAAGATCATCTAGTTCCAACCCCCTCCCATGGGCAGGGACACCTTCCTCTAGCCCAGGTTGTTCAGAGCCCCATCCATCCTGGCCTGGAACATTTCCAAGGATGGACATCCCCAGCATCTCTGGGCAACCATTTCCAGTGATATCACAACCACAGGTAAGGTTTATGTGATGACATAACTGCAGGTGAAACTCGTTTGGAATTGTGGATAATTAGCATGTATTTCCCATGTGCAGAAATTAAAAAATTCAATTTATTGACCTTCATGGGGCTGAATTTGGAAAATGACCTTTATGTCTTGGCTCTTCTTTTGCTTTCAGTGTGTGATGCTGCTCCCAGTGTTTTCATAAGGAAAGACATTTCCTTGCTCGTTAGATGTTTAATGTATTGAAATCTCCATCCATCAGTTTTTCTACTCTTTTTATTTTCCCCAAGTAAGCAGGGAAGCAGCAGAGCAGGTCCTAACCTGGCCCTGGTCTTGGTCCATAATTGTATTGATGAAGGCAGCTAAGCTGCTTCCAAGCCAGAGAGCAAACTTTGACCCCTGACCTCTCTGTCATGATCACAGGATGGCCTGTTTTACAAAACAAATCTTTTATAATCAAGAGCAAAGTGATTTCATCCTGCAGATGAGAGATGATTCAGTGCTGCAGTGGGGTGAAATGGTCTCTTGGCTCAGGCACATGGTTTGTTAAACAAACTACTCCAGTTGCTACAGCTACTTATGGTTGTGTCTCACTCTTTTTCCCTGGTATGGGATAGCCTGAAACGTCTTGAACTGTGAATCAAACTGACATTGATGTTTAAGCAAACTTCTGTGGAGCAGAGAAAGAAGGTAGAAAATGGAAAAGGATTCTCTGTAGGACTTCAAGGTTCTTCACAAGGTAGAACACACAGCATCTTAAACGTGTCTCATTTTTACCCCCTTTGAAAGCTGTCTGTCATCTCATAATGTCTGTGGAACATTACACTGCTGGCATTCACCTGTCTGCTCTGACTCTGCTCCAAAGCATTAATTGGCACAGCCATGAAAAATTAGAGCAGAAAAGGAAAGAGGAGCCATAAAATACAGGATGGTCAAAATTCAGCCAGACACTATAGGTGTGAACAGTTCAAAGCAGATTTCTGTTCCCAGTTTACACTTTATACATGAAGGGTAGGAGCAGGGAATATAGCCTGACAGATTAAAACCTTTTGGGAAAGTGGAAATCAGAGCCTTGAAGTTCTTCAGAATCTGGACAATCTAATAAAAGCATCAATTCCTACAGAGGTGATCATGCCAGAATCCCAGGGTTTGTTTCCTTGACTACAGCAGTTCCTTTCCAGTCACATGGATTTGGGAGAAAACTCACAATACAATTCTGAAGAGTTAGAAGCCAAAAGTCAACCAAAAGTGACATACATCCCATTTTTATATTAAACCATAGTTTTTGTACTGTTGGCCAAGGTAACGTGCCTCACAGGAAGATGTGAATCCTCTGACTAAAAGGCTTTGAGGTTGTTTGGGCTGTCTGGTTCTGTCTGCAGGAGAGTTTTTAGCCACCTCAAGTGAAATGACAGTTGCAGAGGGGAAAGACAAGACAAGAACTGAAAACACAATGTGAAAGTGTGAGAGCAGCTGCAAACCAGAAGTCATGGGAGGGAAAAAGGTCAGTGTTTCTTTGACCCCTCCAGAGCCATCATCTAATGGCATTCATGTACAAACTCCCCAAGAGCTGTGCAGGTCTTTTCATGGTCTCTGTAGATGGATGTGAAGATTATGCCATGCATAACCACAGATTACTCTGTCAGTCCTTTCTCTTTTCTGCAGGTTGTTTGCCTTTCCCTGCAGACCTGTTGGTGATAGCCCTGCTGAGCTGCCTTACCTTTCAGGCTCCTCCAATACCTGCTAACTCCTGCTGCAGCATTCCTCTCCTAGCATGGCACTTTAACCCTGTCCTTCCCCAGAGCAGCAGAGGTTCTGCCTGCACACAAGGAATGGAGGCAGAAAAAGCTTATTTTCATTTCAGAGCAGTGAATTTGCACCTCTCATACGCAGGACCAGAGTGTCTGTATACATCAAACACAAAGACAGGACCAAAGACTGGCCAAGAAAACACTCTGTCAGTGAACTGGAGAGCTCTTGCTCTGCAATACACACACTTCTCCCAGAGAGAGGGTCAAAGCCACTTACCCAAACAAACAGCAACCATTCCCTCCTTTTCCACAATTAATCGAGCTCAAACAAAGAAAAGAAGAAAAGGAGGGATGGGAGTAAAAGTTTTAAATGTGTATGGAGTTCCAGAAGAAACAAATTTTTGTCAAATGTCCATGCAGAACTTGCTGGCCAGGAGAGAGGTGTGGTGAGACAGAGCCTGATGTGAGTGGTTTGTGGGACCCCAGGAGGAGGATCTGCTTTGGTGTCAGCAGTTGCTCTGCAATTAGTGAGCAGCATCAGCTCGATAAATGATCAGTTTGATGTTCTCCTTCAGAGAGAAGTTTCTGAGGGGGATGCTTCATTGCTATGAGCTCAAATCAAACAGGCAGCTCTTTCCTCATCAGCAACCATTGGAGAGTAACAATTTTTAGCTGCAAATTACAAAATGGAGCAGATTTAGGCACAAGCCCAAAGGGCAAAAAACGATACATTTCCTTCCCAATCTTCTCAACTAGTATGCAAATTTTATAGTTTTTATATCTGAGACAAGCAGCAAAAAGAGAAGGAGTTAAAAGCCTTAACTCTTTGCTCCACTTCATCTAGTGATTTGCAGCTCTCCAGGATAACACAGAGGCACAGACTCAAGGAGTGTTGGAAGGAATCAGACAGACAAGCTCACACCTGTAGGGTTCTTCCTTGCCACCTAATTGCACAAAAAAAGAGAAGTTCCATTCCAGCTCAAAATTAGGAAGTGAAAAGCCAATGGGGATATGTGTGTGTACCAGAAGTGGTGGGGGTGGTTCCTCCTGTACCAAAGGGATTTCGTTTTTCAATAGATGATTCTTTGGCAAACTATGAAAATAATTTCATTGGAGTAGAAGGGGAAAAAAAAAAAATTGTTCCTCTTGCTGCAGGGCTTTCTTCCTGCTCCTTTCAAAGCCTGCTGTGAATAATAGTGTCACAGCTTCCAAGCTTCCAGGCTGCTTTATAGTGGAAAGTGTGAGGCAACCAAAATAAATATGGGTTTCCACTGTTAGGAAATAGAGATTTTTCTTTGTGCTGTACCTTAAGAGCCGTTTTGAGGGTGTGTTTTTAGAGACACAGCAGTAGGGACCCCAGAGGGTCATTTTTTCACGCAGGCACTAGGTTTGTTCTCACTTGTTTACATCGAGGTCAGAAATTAAGACAAAGAATGTGATGGTTTGCTTGATGAGGCAAAAAATCCGCGTGAAGGGCTGGTGGCAATCCTCACATCAGGTGCTGCCAGACTCTGTGGGGTTCAAAACACATACTCCTGTTTCATGGCACGAGTGCATCTCCCCTTACAAGGTTTGTGAGCACTTTGGACAAACCTGGTCCTAGTTTTCTGCTAGAGGAGCTGCAGATGAGGCAAGTTTTCCATGGTTTGGGCTTTTATTGCGAGTGCCTCGCACAGCTCTGGTTGTTATGTGCTTCCTTCTCATGACATCAGTGCTGAAGGGGAGAAAGAATGTAAACATCTGCTTTTTATAATTCGATTCCAGGCTCAGAACTTGATTAGGATGGGCAGTGTTTCTACATCCTTTATTTCCCAGTCACAGTAACGTGCCGTTTTAGCATTGATTTGAAGATTAGCAAAATCAGGATGGGAATGAATGAGGTGAATCCTGCTCAGTGGGATTGGTGGGAACCAGCACTGCCATCCACACCTGCAGCACCGGTGGGGCAGGAGCAGGGGGCAGGGGTGAGGGGTGAGCAGGTGTGAGGGGTGGTCAGGTGTGATCAGGTGTGAGGGGTGATTGGGTGTGAGGGGTGAGCAGGTGTGATCAGGTGTGAGGGGTGATTGGGTGTGAGGGGTGATCAGGTGTGGGGGTGAGCAGGTGTGATCAGGTGTGA
>NW_008676083.1:0-4511 GCF_000695815.1 Acanthisitta chloris
TAAAGCCCTCCTGATCAGCCCTGCCAGGTTGTGGGCTACAGTTCTTTTGCCCCTGCTAGAGACATGAAGCCTATAGTGTCAGACCAGAACATCCCTGCACTCGTGGGCTCTATAAGTGGCTCCAAAGCCCTAGAATATGAAATTAAGCCCTGACCCAAGCTAGATACCATTATCAGAGTTGGGGCTGGGGCATCGTGACCTTGGCACCTCCTGCTTTCAGCTACAGGTTTCTTTGCTCATCCCTGTTTCAGCGGGAGAGATGTTCTTTTCCCTTCCTCTGCTCCCATCCTTTGCAGTACAGCCACCAATGACCCTTTTCTCTCACTAACACAATATAACTGTAGGAAAACAGCATTGATTCAGCCTAACCTGTATTTAACTGGAATGTGGGGCTTCTTGCCAGACCTGCTGAAATGTCTCCAAGCATCCCACCTCCCTCAGCACAAGTCATAGCTCAGAGCAATTAACTTTTCTTTTTTCCTCTGTAATGCCTGAATTTCAGCTTATTTTATTTTCAAAAGATATTATATTCTCTGAACATGCAGGAATCCTATGATTAAACTAATTTGCCCTTGTGGCACAGAGGTTACATAATTGGCAGGGAAGGATACTTGATATTTTAATAACTCTGAGACACGGGAGAAAATTTTCTCACCTTCAGTTGCCTGTGAACAGAAGCTGCTGTGCTTTACAGCTTCACAGTCCTCATCAGTCCTTCTGACCTGTCATTTGCCCAGAACTTTATTTTCCAAGTGACCCAGTAGCTCACTGAAATAAGCTGAGCTCTTCTGCAAAGGAAATCAATAATTTCCTACAGTATCTTACTAAGAAATGTTTGTGCTTGCTCAGCTGCTACTTCAAAGTCCATGGGCAATGGCAAAACACTAACAGAAGTGAATATGGGAACGGAAGACCTGAGTCTGGAAATGGAAACGGTCATCAGTGTCTGATTCCAGCTGAGAATGTCACGAAGGATTTCCTTCTGCTATCAGCTCTGACTGGGACAGAAATTGATTCTAGCAATAGCATAGTAGTAATTTTAGGATTCTGTGTTGGACCTTTCCAGGACAGATGTGCAGCTGTTGGGGCTTTTAATCATAGCATCATGGAATCACAGGATGGGTTGGAAGAGACCTTTCAGAACATCTCATTCCACCCCCTGCTGTGGGCAGGGACACCTTCCACTAGTCCAGGTTGTTCTGTTCCCCATCCAACCTGGCCTGGAACACTTCTGGGGATGGGGGGGTAATAGTTTGAAAATTCTAAACATTTTCCAAGTTCAAAGGGTGGGATGATACTAAAGGGTGTTGCTACACCTCCTCTACCTTCCCTCCCTGTTTTCAGACCCAGTGTCTGACCAGCAGCACTGCTGTTTCCAGCATGATATCACCCCTGAGAGGAGGCAGTCGATGTTCCTGCGTTCAGCCAGAGTGCAAATGGCTTGACATTTATATGAGAATTAACCAGGAAAATGCTTTTTGTAAGCTGACAAATTTCTTTAACCTAACTCTGGGGAGAGGGCAATGTTTAACCAGGAGCTTGGAAGGATGGTTATCCCCTGGAGCACTGGCACCTGCCTGTGCCCAGCTCTTGCCAAACGCAACCACCACAAACCCCAAAGCCAATGTGGACTGGTGAAATCACAGACCCTTGACATCATGTCCCCTGAGCACCTCCCAGGGACACACCCTTGTCCATGTGAATGTGAGATGCAGATGATTTTGGGCCTCTTGGTTGCCCCAATACTACCTGATGAGCTGTGGACAGCAGTGGGCTCATTTCCACCTGAGCCATGTGCAGAAAAGCCACCAAAGGCAGCACAAAAGGCACTACCCAAGGCCATGTCAGTGCCAGGGCTGAGTCAATACTGGGGCCATGTCAAAGAAGCATGGTGAGGACATCATTACCCAGTGGAATGCTGGGAAATGCTCTGCTTAGTGCAGAGACAAGTAAGAAATATTAGTGCTCCTTTCTCCTTAGAAAATAAGAATTTGTGTTTTTAATGAGTGGAAGAAGCACAAAACTGGGGGGAAAAAACCAGCAGAGATGAAAATAATTGTTTCTTAACTCTTGTTTTCTTTCTGCTATGGACGATTCACAGCTGAAATAGCAGAGTGATAATGAAGTGAAAGTTGCTTATACATTTCCTTTTATGTGTATCCTGTGAAAAAATAAGTCATTATTATCCTACACTAATACATTCCAGACTCGGATGTGAGATAAGAGCACTGGGATGTGGGTGTCAGTCTGTGATGGCTCAACAGATGAGGAGTATTTTTCACAGCAGTAAAGAATCACACTGGATTCTCTGTATCTTCATTCTCTGCAAAACGATAACACAGAATAAACAAAGTTCTAAGGTAAGCACAAAGAAATCAATAGCACACACATTTTCTGGGGGATGTACAATGGCTGTCTTATTTTTAATAGTGGTACTTCAGAAAATGATACAATAAAAATGCACAGAACATCTATTTGAGCTGCTATCGCTGCTGCTTACAGCCCAAATCACAGATCTCAACCTTCTCCCCCTCGTCTGGAATTCACAAACTGGCTCAGGAAGATTGGTCAGCATTTCCATGGAGGAAGGCAAAGAACTCCTAGGTCCATATAGAAGCTCAGGATTCAGGAACATGCAGTGCCACTGGGCAAATCAGAGCCCAGGACAGTCCCAGGTCTGGGCTGGTCCTTCCTTTATAATCACAGAATCACAGAATGGTTTGAGTTGGGAAAGGGACCTTAAAGCTCATCTTGTTCCACCCCCTGCCATGGGTCCATGATGCTCCAAGCTCCATCCAGCCTGGCCTGTACACTCCCAGGGATGGAGCAGCCACATCTGCTCTGGGCAACCTGTGCCAGTGTCTCACCACCCTCACAGCCAACAATTTCTTCCCAATATCCCACCTAACCCTGCCTTCTGGCAGTGGGAAGCAATTCCCTGTGTCCTGTCCCTACAGACCCTTGTTCTTGACTAGTAAAAATGCCATGACAATCTTCCAAACCACCTTTTGGAATTGACTACAGGAATAGAAACATTTTAAAGGTCACACTGGCTGTTCCCCAGGGCAGAGGGTGCAGGGGGTGCAGGGAGTGCAGTGCCTTTGAGCCTCTTCTACAAGTCTGCAGTGATGTCAAGGTTCCCTTCAGCTATACATCACTTAAAGTGTGGTCATACACCACAGAAATTCCTTGGTTCCATATGAACAGATAACATTGATGATTTCCTTCTCTTTCATTGATGATTACACTTAGGGTTTACACTTTTGGGGGACAAAAGGCAGGACCTGACAGATCCCAGTCGGCTTCATGATAAAATCACACACAAGAGTGTCTATTGATACCTGATACACAACAGGTACTTGGCGATAAAATCCCACAGTAGGTTTTAAGCTTCTTGATTCATTCAGATGCTCTGAGGATTTAGAAGGGCAGAGAAGGAGGAAAGATAATGTCTTATATCTAAACTAATTGCTGTGGTCAGAAGTGCACACATGGGGAAAAAAACACTTCTTATCACATATCAATTTCATTGGTAAGTTTGGCAAAGTTTGATTTAATGTTACTCAGAATTGAAAGCATATCATTCAAACAAAAATGAAAGGAACAATAAAACCCCTGTGCACCATGGCTGCTGCACCACTGAAAGCTGGTGAAAATGCAGAGCTGGGACAAAACCCTTTGGAAATTCCAACATCAGCTTCCTTTACTTTTCTTGGCTCTGGCTCCTGGAGCTGCTGTTGTTTCAAATTCCCCATGCAGCCAGTGCCACTACAGCAATCAATGAAAGCTTGTTCCAGCCCAGCCCTGCTTCTCATTAGCTACAATCAACCTGTCAGGATGGCACCAGATGCTGCTGCATCTTTTTCCATATGATATTAGGAAGAGAAAAACATCCAGCACAGGGTGTGTGTGGGGAGCCTGACTTAAGTGTAATTAAAATTAAAGAACTCAGTCCTCAGGAGAGAGCAAGTATTGACAAATCTTTCTCTTTCTCATTTATAGCCCCATGTTTGTGTGCTCCTGACTCTCTCAAAAACATGGCACCAGATGCTGCTGCATCTTTTTCCATATGATATTAGGAAGAGAAAAACATCCAGCACAGGGTGTGTGTGGGGAGCCTGACTTAAGTGTAATTAAAATTAAAGAACTCAGTCCTCAGGAGAGAGCAAGTATTGACAAATCTTTCTCTTTCTCATTTATAGCCCCATGTTTGTGTGCTCCTGACTCTCTCAAAAACAAGCAAACAAGGGAGAAACAAGAAATGAAAAGATATTAAAATTCAAATAGGACAATACCCTGCAGATTTCATTGTGTCCTTACGCCAGTGAAACAGCTGCTGGGAGTGATGAAGCTTTGCTGGGGCAGATGTTAAAGCTTTCACAGTTTGCTCTACTTCTCTCCTAATATATTTCCTTTGCAGAGTTGTATTAATAGAAGATGGAGAGAAGAATGTGTAAATGACGAGCACCTCTGCATCTTCAATATTGATAGACAGAGATAGGAAGCCAAAT
>NW_008676084.1:0-405 GCF_000695815.1 Acanthisitta chloris
AGGGGCAGGAAGGTCTCAGGCTCCCCACGCTGCTCCTTGATGTACTGGATGCAGTCCCTGCCTGTCTTCTCCGAGTCCACGATGATGGCGTCCATGTTCTTGCCCAACACTTTGGTCACCGCGATCTGGTACTTCTTCTGCGTCGGCTGGCACAGGTCGATGAGGCGACCGTACTGCAGGGGGACCCCAAAATCGGGTCAGGAGACCTCAAAACTGGGTTGGAGACCTCAAAACTGAGACAGGAGACCTCAAAACTGGGTTAGAGACCCCAGAAATGGGTCAGGAAACCACAAAACTGGGTTAGGGACCCCAGAAATGGGTCAGGAGACCTCAAAACTGGGTTAGGGACCCCAAAAATGGGTCAGGAGACCTCAAAAGTGAGACAGGAGACCCCAGAAATGGGTC
>NW_008676085.1:0-3620 GCF_000695815.1 Acanthisitta chloris
GGCGGGGCTGTCTGTCCGGGCAGCTGTCTGCACCGCGGCACCGCGGCTCAATTAAAAACTCTAATAACCTCCCCAGAGGTCACAGGCGCTGCGTGCTTAGAGCCTGCCAGGGCACGCGGAGGTGTAATTGTGTTCTCCTGACAATATTCCTTGATGGCTGAGAGCCTTGGGAACTCCCTCCCAGACACTTGTCTTCCGCTGTGAAAGCTTAGCAGACCTCGTGAATTTGGCCCCGGTGGATAGGGATGCTGGATTTATCGCCTCCTGCCCCTTCTCGTTGTTGCCTGCTGACTAAGCATGGTGGAAAAGTTTTTCTTGCTCATGGGTGCGTTGCACATGCATGCTCTGAGGTCAGGCTCACCGGTGTCTGCTGCTGTCCCCTTCCTTCCCTCCCTCCCGGTGTTTAAATGGGGTATTAAGATAATGACTGCTGTTAGGAGAAAAAAAGGAAAGAAAAATGAAGAGGCACACTTTCCTCTAGTGAGGAGGACAATGACTGTGTCTGAGCAACTGTGAAAGCCAAGGGAACATATCAGTGTTTTCACACCAGAGCCGTAGTTGGGTAACTATTGACAAATGCTGACTTTAAAACGGTGGCTGCTGACTTTGGTAATAAAATAGAGACGGCTCCTTTTAAGAGCGATCTCAAAACACTTGAGCTGATTGATTGGCTTGTTAGCTCAAGCTTTGACTTAGCCGAGAACCAGAAGAGCTCTTATTCTCCGGGAGGACGTTCTCCCTGAAACAAACCTGATGTGTGGCCAACACATCAGCTGTAGGATAGGGTGTTGTTTTTTTTTTGCAGTGTCACTTTCAGAACCGTGGTGGGTACCAGGCGTGTGAACTAGGTGCAGGAAAGCTGCTTTGCAGCCTGCTGTTCTGCAAGGGTGCGTTTGGAGCGGTTTGCGATTGCAAGGCGGCAGTTTTACTTGGAGTCTTCGCTTTTGTGTTTTAATTAGCTGTCATCAAAGCTGGAGTTCAGCTTCCAACACTTGTGAAGTGTGCCATGAACATGCACTCTAGGTGCCTGGCTGATGTTTTGGGACTAATTACCTAGAGCCCACTCTGTATTCAGCTATGTGCAAGGTGGATTGACTATATGGAAATCTTTTTCCAGTTAAATTACCAATCTCCTGAGCCACATCTCACTGTGAACTTACTGAGGTTCTTTTAAATCATCTGGAAATTAAATATTCTCATTCCCCATATTCTCACCCCCTTTCTCTTAAAATTTGTAGCTTTAAAAGGCTTCCATAAGTGCCGTGGGTTTAAGCAGTTCCCTATGACAGCAGCCCACATTCAGTTACTGCTCCCCTGAGTTTTCAATGTGTCTGGCCTGTGCTCTAACACAGCAAGGTTTTTAGGAGGTGTTTTAAAACAGGCTGCCTGGTGGGGAGGTTGTGGATACCCAAATCCTGGCAGTGTTCCAAGCCAAGCTGACTAAAACCTTGAGCACCTTGGTCTAGCGGGAGGTACCCCTGGCCATGGCAAGGGGGGTTGGGACTAGAAGAATTTTAAGGTCCATTCCAACCTCTATGATAGAGGCCTAGAGATCCTCCACATGTAAAACTATAATTTTATTGAAATAACCAGAGCCCGGATGACTTCTCTCAGCACAAGAACCTGCTTTCTATTTAAAATGGCTTTTCCAACTGTGGCATATCTAGGCTGTGAAGGAGCGGATTTTTCTAGGAAGTAGTGGGAGGCAGGAAGAACCATGAAAAAGAGGGTGGTGCAAAGGAAAGCATTAAAACACAGCGCTAGAACCAGATCAGAGGTCCTCATCTATGCAGGCAAAATCTCTTCAAGATGTTTCTTCAAGGAGACAAAGAGTCTTCTCACACTGTGAGATGGTAATTTCTTCAGCTGTTTTCCAAGATGGTTGCAGAATTCAGTTTTGTGGTTCAGATCAAGGGGTAGAATGAGTCTGCGGGTCCACAAAGCTCAGGGAAAAGTGGGCTAGGAAGGGTAAGTGGAGTTTTGGGGTAAACGTGTGCTGCTTCCCTTGTTTTGCTGGCTACCTTCCTAGGGAAGCTGGTGGCTGTTCCTAAGGGACTTTGCACGGTCAGCACAGAGCACTGGCCGAGGGTTAGCACTTGTTGCTGGTTCTGCTGTGCAGGATGAATGCATGACATGGGACCTTCTTCCTTCTCGTTTTAGGTCTTCATCCCTTCACGTTCTGTGGTAGGATGTGTTCCCTCCTCCTCCACCAGCACACCGCCTGCTCCGACACCATTCTGCCACCTTCCCTCCGCAACTGATTCTCCCTGGCGTGGAAGCGAACTGGTAGGTGCAAGGTGCTGGAAGAAAGTAGGTTTCTTTCTTTGCCTTCCAAGTACACAGATTGGGCCTGGTGGCTCAGGCAGTGGAAAGACAGCCACTCACACTTGGTCATGCTAGACAGCCCCCAGCTCTGCCTGCGTTTGGAGCAAGCTGTGAGCAGGGCACTGAGCTCAGCATGGTGGAATTTCAGTGTTGAGTTTTCAAAGCCAATTACTGGACGCAGTCTGTGTATGACAAGCTTCAGTTTCATTAGCTGCCTCCCAGGAGTATCGAGCTGTGCGGCTCACCTTTGCAGAGATCAGAGTTTCCTCTGTGATGTTATTAGGTGTTTTTAAAAATAGCTTCATCAATTCACTTTGAAAGAGCTGGTCTGCTCTGATAACAGTGCCTGCTGGTGCTTTTCCAGATAAGGAACTTGTCACTTTTCCTGCTGTCATACATGCAGCTTCTGCCCTATTTAGAATACAGCTTGAAAAAAGGCTACAAAATAACCACCAGTCTGGTGTAAAGATTTATGTGATTGGTTTGGATACAACTTATTTGGCTTAGGAGCTCCTTATTTAACTGCTTTGGATCTTATCTTCTTATGAAAAAGATAGGATCAAACTAAATGCTGGGTTGGAGGTAATAACTTCACATACCTGTGTCTTGAGGAAATCTTCATGGTAACATCTCTTATACAACAAAGTGATAACAGGCCAAAGATATCATCATCTTTTTTTTTTCCTTTTTTTCCCCAATTAGAAGTTCATTTGCTTTAAAAAGGAGCTGAAGTACCTGATTGTGCATGTATGTGTGCAATCTATATGGTAGTAGGAAGCAACCAGATAAAATTGCATAAAACCAATTTCAATCTCTTTTGAGGGTCAGAAAAGTAGTTCCCAGCAGTATCATGGGGAAACTGCAATAGCAGGACACACCTAGTTATTCATTCCATAATGGTGTATGCAGGAGCAATGTTCTAATTTACTCATTTCTTTGATGTTTTGTGAGCAAGTGTCATTTTTAAAAAGTCTATTAATTCTACGGGAATTTGATAATGGCTAATTGCTGGGGGATCAGAAGAGAGTAGCAGCCAAAGTGAGGCTCCTCACTTCTCTGCCCTTAGAAGAGAGATGGCCCTCTGCAGCCTCATTTTTAAGCTACCATCCTTTCAGAAATCAAGAATATTCACTGGTGTCCTCAGCATGAAATTGGAACTTTTGATTGCTCTTGATTAATTGAACTGTGCTCCATGAATCAGTCACTTGTTATTACAGGTAGAAAGCACCTGAGAGATAGTGGCTTATTGTGGGACACAGTCCACTGTGAAATTTCATGGGAAAGCCTTTTACTCT
>NW_008676085.1:3642-49701 GCF_000695815.1 Acanthisitta chloris
ATGGTTCCTTTCATTTTTCCTTCCTCTGTTTCTGTCTCTTTCATCATGCCTTTGAATTAGGTCTGTTCATATATTTAAGCACCTGCGTAAGTGTTTGCAGCAGCAGTTTGCTTAAGTACCTATTTGCACTATGACATCAAAGGATCACATTTTGAAATTACAACTTTTCCTTTGAACAAGAAGAAAAAAAGGTTCCTGGTTGCTATGCTTTCATTTTTCCTTCCTCTGTTTCTGTCTCTTTCATCATGCCTTTGAATTAGGTCTGTTCATATATTTAAGCACCTGCGTAAGTGTTTGCAGCAGCAGTTTGCTTAAGTACCTATTTGCACTATGACATCAAAGGATCACATTTTGAAATTACAACTTTTCCTTTGAACAAGAAGAAAAAAAGGTTCCTGGTTGCTATGGTGACAAGCACTATATAAATGCCTATAAATAAATAAAGTAAACAGCTGATTCACGGACTTTGATTTGTGCTATTTTTGCTTTCCTAATGAAATATAATTAAATATCAGAATGGGAGGAGGTGATATTTTATCGATTTTATTAAGTACATAGTATTCTTATGCCTTCTCTTTTACAGTATTTCTGCTGAGAACGATGAAATAATAAGATGTGTATTTTCCTCTCTGTAGGAAGTTGATGGTTTGGAAAAATTATAGTCTAGTATTTCTGGAAAAACTTCTGGATGCCAAAAGGCACTCCACTGAAAAGGTGGTGTCCATTTTCAGTTTAATCAGAACATACATTTTGAGCTAAATGCCTGCTTTTCTTGTCTCTAAGAGACTATTATGTGCTGTCACAACATTTAAGTTGCAGTCAAAAGTGACTGTAAATGTAATTATGTTCCTCTGCAGTATTTGAAACCCCACTGGTGCACAACAACAAAACTTGAAAATGTCACTGACTTTTTTCTTTCATGTTAAAAATGGCAGAGTAAAATATCAGATATTCCTTGTTGAACTTTGAGGAGGAGGAGAGAATTGACGTTTTTTGTAAGCCTTTTGTTCTCAGGTCCGTGATGTAAAAGTAGCTTCCTCTCTGTGCTATAGGTGATAATTGTAAAGCGGATTGGATGGAGACAAGAAACTGCTTCTTCAGAAGTCAGCTGAAATAAAGCCCTTTTCATTAGTAATCTCTGGAGCCAGTTCGCTCGCTTGCAGTTTCTATAGCAGGACTGCAGGTTCCCCACCAGTGCACTGGAGTAATCCCCCTCACAGGTGTTTCTCACTCAGGAAACGGGTGCGCCTTGTTTAACAGCAAAGGAAAGTTTATAATGGAAGGAGCATTCCTTAGGGGAAGGAAATTTCTGTATTATATACAGAAATACTCCTTTGTTAAAGGATCAGTCGAGTTTCTTGCTGGAAACTGATTTTGCCACAGTGGCCTGAAGAGAGGTTTCCTCAGTCCTAAGCTTGTGCGCTGACAGCAAGTAGATTTGCTTTCTACCACAGTCACAGCTTTGTATTCAAAGAAGCTGTCAGATTTCCAAAGAACTTTGGAGCCTTATCGTGTCCTGTTAAATGTTTGATAAAATAACACCACATCCTTCACTGCCTCTGTACCCTCTGTGCATCCAGATTCATATCTATTTGCTTTACCAATTTAAAATGTATTTGACTAAATACCTTTTACTTCAGAGCATGTGTAATTGGGAGGACAAGGATATGTGGTAGTTTTTTGCAGTTACACACAACTACTACTCACAGAGCAAAACGGGAAGGCCTTATTTGAGCAGTGACAGCCTCCTCCAGTTTGATTTATGTTTCACAGCCCTGTCACTTTTCGTTGCAGCTGAGCTGCTGCTGGGCCCAGGCTGGTGGCGCTCACCTGAAGAACAGTGACAGCTTTGGTGTTTTCCTGGCAGTGAAGTAACTCTAGGGCTGCTTCTGAGCCTTGTGCTTTGTGCAGTGGGACTGTGCTGACCTCTCAGAAGGTGGCACAGTGTCCTGACCCTGGCCTTGTGCCTGAAACAGCACTGTGTTTTCTGTGGGCCTGAGGCCAGAATCAGGAGCAGGTTGCTCTCTCTGCCTGCTGGAAGGTAGTTTGCACTTCGTGTGTACCGAAGGCGGTTTTACTTGTACTGAGGTTAGGGCTAGACAGTCAGTGATTGACCTGCAGGTCTCAGCTGCCTTCACAGGGTTGTGTGATTGACAGTGGACAAGGCAATCCAAGGTCTCTCCCAAAAGGGCCACTGCAGAGCCCAATGAGCTTTGTAGGCAGCCTGAACCCAAACAGAATCTGTGCTGCCTACAAGAGCAACAGGGAGATGGGAGCAGTGGCAAACGGTGAGTCTTGGAAGTGCTTCAAGTTTACAGCTATTCCCAAGGGCTAACCACGTGGGTTTGGTGTACCTGGAGACAGTGTTGGTGCTGGAGCAGGACCAGGCTCTGGAGTCACTGACAGAGTTTTCTCAAATGGAAAGCACCATTAATACTAGTACATACTGCCTTTAAAGAAGAGGCATCTTGATTTAGATGCCTTTCCTTAGGGTTGGAGGATGAAATATACATATGGATACTAATGACAGGATAAGCTGGTGAGGGCAAGAAGTGAGCTATTGTGTGTCTCCTTTTCTGGTATGGATAGGACAGAGAGTGAAACAGTGTATATACCAGATTTCTCTTTTTCTCTTCTTCTTCAGAAGTTCTGATTTTCTGTGGTTGGGGGTTTTTTTCTGCCTATCTATCTAATAGATAGATATGATCCAGGACCATCTGGTGGAATTTGCTGTTGTCACATCTAGGTTTTCTGATGTATTGCCTGTCAAGTTACATTGTATGTTCAGATGAATTTCTCATATGATCTGCTGACAACTACTGACAGCCCTGAGATGGGAAGTTGGAAGCTTAGGGGGAAGAAAAGAGGGGCAGTTAGCTTTAAAAATGTAATCTTGCTTGCTTTTGATTGATGAGATTTTATTTCTGGTACTTATGGGTGACTATTTTAGTGAAGAAAAGTGAAGAGTGAACTTTAAACCAAGTGCACCTAAGGTACTGTAATTATACTTGGAAGGTTTGCACTCTTAGTTTTGTTGTTGAAAATTTTTTTGTCTTTGACACTGGGTTCTCACTTAATCTGTCTCTGTCCTTAATGCTCCATCTACAGACAATCTCACACTTATTTAAATTGCAGCCTTCTCTTCCTCTTTTGGTCGTCAGTCCTTCTTCCAGTCCCTCTTTAGAAAGGAAATCTCAAAACATTTATGTATTTATTAGAATACCACCAGGTATCCCAATAATCATAGTATCTCAGTATCCTAATCCTAATATTATAATAATTCTGTATTAAAATGAACTAAGAATTTTTGACAAATTAGTATTAACCTTTGCAGGCAGATCACATGTATAAAAGCAATGAGCAACTCTGAAATAACTACAGTAATTCTTTTCTTGCTGGTTTAATACTCAAATAATTAATTAAAGTAGGGGTTTTTTGATGTAGAGGTCCACAGTGCAATTGCATTTCCTCACACATTGACAAAGATAATGGTGTACTTTGTAAACCAGAATCCAAACAAGCTATAAACACTTCAGTTTTGGTCCTCATTTATTCTGCCATAATTTGAAGCTCCAAGTAGTAATTAGGCTGGTGACAAGATAAATTTCACAACATATTATCATTCTTCACTTTTTAATTGGCCAGATCAGTAAAGGAGTGATTTGTGTTTGAAGTTTAAAGGTTTTCAGTTTATATAGCATTGGTAGAAAGCATACTACAGGTACTTCTGAATGGATTGGTAGGCAGCTATAGACAGAGATGCTAGTGCAGTGCAAAGGCATGTCCAGGTGTGGTTCTGAATACAGACTCTACTCTGTTTCTCTCTCAAGACTGTGGTGGTTATACTACCTGCTTGTTCTGCCTAAATGTTGATGAAGTTGGAAGTCACCCTTGGGAAGGAAAAACCTTTCTTCCATGGGGATTTGAAGCTGAAGATGACAGTCCCCAACCTCAGGCGACTCTTGTTGCAGTTTGCTAAGGAAGAAGCTAGAAAGTGCCTCTAGCTATTCCTGTGTCTCCTCGGTTCTGCTTCCTGGCCTGAGGACTGTGAGTGCCCTTCTGTAGCTTGTTGATGAAGTTGGAAGTCACCCTTGGGAAGGAAAAACCTTTCTTCCATGGGGATTTGAAGCTGAAGATGACAGTCCCCAACCTCAGGCGACTCTTGTTGCAGTTTGCTAAGGAAGAAGCTAGAAAGTGCCTCTAGCTATTCCTGTGTCTCCTCGGTTCTGCTTCCTGGCCTGAGGACTGTGAGTGCCCTTCTGTAGCTTAACATTGTATTAAGCTGACCAGGCCAGTAGAGCCTGAATTTAGGGACCACTGTTTTGTACTCTAATCTTGTTCCATACTTTGTGAATATTGGGTAAGTAGACTTGGAAGTGATCCAGCTCCTGTGCTGTTGTAGGGGAGTGACTGGGTATGCAAGGCTCAGTGTAAAGATGCAGCAGCTCTCCATGGTGGTGAGTTGAGTTGAATGGAGCACTGTACTCATGAAGAATCAGGTCAGTTATTTTCAGTAGTGGGCTTTGGAGGAAACCCCATAGATGGAATATGGCCAAGTTCTCGGCCTGTAAGATGTTTGATAGCGCTGCAGGGTGGCGAGGCTGGTCTGCAGACCTTAAATGCATTAAATTAACTCTGGGCGAGCTTGCTGGGAAAAGGGTAATGAAGCGGGTCAGAACTGGGATGTGTGTGCTCAAGCACATGCAGTGGGCTTAATACTCCAGGCAACATTCCCACAGGCATGTGGCTGGGGAGCAGCCAGGTCATGGAGCACACTGTGCTGTTTGTTAAACGTATCGCAGACCACAGATGCCGCCAAAATCACTTACTCAAGCATAAAAGACAAAGTTGGTTATGAAGGAGAGCAATCCCATCAGGAGAAACTTGTGAGAGGATGCAGTGTAGCGTAATGCTGTCTGTGCAGGGTATGTACTAGCCAGCACCCTCTCAGGAGCTGCCTGAGCCCACTGCAGCAAGAATTTCAGCTTCTGGTAGTGGAGACTGATGAAGATCTAGACACATCTATTCTGTTGTTTCAGGTACAGGCAGCGGCTGAACGGATCTGCAACGTGACTGACGTTGTGCAGTCTTCATCTTTATTTCATGTGATGAGGAGGTGGGAGGGTGGAGATTACTTGAAGTGCCTGGCTAGAGACAGAACATAATTTATCGGTGTTCATTTGTCTGGAGGAATACACAGCCCATGTATAATTTAGAAACATGTTAAAAAATAGGGAGCTGTTGTCTTTTAAAGTCAGTGAGCACTCAAGTCTGTTGGTTTAAAATCTTGCAGTATGTCTAAGATGAACCAAGAAAGCGTGTATAAATAGTAGTGATAAAACTAAGTCCTTCATAAACTCAGAGTAATGTGTATTTTCTATTTTTATGCTGAAATACCTGGAATTGCACGTGGATTTAGCCTTCTTAGTTCTTCTGAAATCACATTTAGTAGCGGTGTTCTTTTCATATGTGATCTGTAAATAGGTTTTTTGTTTGTTACTGTTGCACTAAATGTCCCTTTCTGCACTTTTTTCCTTCTTTGAGTCTTTTTCCCCTTTCTCTGATTCAAGCCTGGTGATGATATGCTAGAGTTAAATTATCAGAGGGAGAGGGATATCGGTGTCCTCCACCTTGCTGTTAAAAAAATCTATATTTTTGTTTTCTGCAGTGTACTGAGAGCAAGATAAATGAGAAGGGTGTTGCCATCCTTTATCACAGTCAGAATGATAAATGACACGTCCTGGAAAGTTTAAAGATGTGTAAGAATGCAAATCCTTGGCCCACAAGGATGTGTGGTTGAAAGTGCTGATCCAGCCAGGAGTTATGCATGTGCTTAAATCTAAGCACAAGCATTGCTTCTATTGGGTGTTTATACCCTGTGGGGGCTAAGCAAAGCTCTTTCTATGAAAGGAGGTTTGATTTGTTTTAGTGGCGTGAAGTAAGACAAGGAAATGAGTGTTTTCCTGTCACCTGGGAGAGCAGTCTGAGAGTAGTGCAGGTGTTGCTCTTCTGCGTTACTATCCTTGACTGTATGGTGTGAACTGATGTAGATGGAAACCCAAATCATTTGGCATTTGCTAACTTCCAGTGCATCCATTCACTTCTCCTCACTTTTCACAGTCTGCCCATGTCTGCCAACCATGAGCAGAAGAACACCTTGTCTGTAGTAGGTGGTATGGTAGTGTGGTGCCTTGGCATAGAAGGATGGAAGCATTAGAAGAGACTGAGGATTTACATGGAAGTGCATGATTTTTCCTCCTTCCTTGTACCAAAGCTCTGTACACTGGCTTGATCTTCACCAGCCTGAGAAAGAAACCCCTTCAAAATGTGGCTGAAGGAGGCAGCCACAGTGGCAGTGTGCAGTCTAGATATTTTCTCTCTCTGGTTCTTATTCTGGTTGTCCTGTCATGGAAGTACTCTTTCTGGCTCTGTTTTATTTCCTCCACATTAGTCCATTTTCCTGCCATGTTTCTTGCTCCGTGGAATTTGATGGCATGTGTGCTTTCTGAGCAAGCAGTGTATTCTCTGCTCTGGGTGCTGTCCACATGCTCCTGGTAGTGTGAAGTCATCAATTCTCTTCCCAATGTTTTTGTGCTTGCTTTCTAACTGGGAAAGGATTTCTGTGTAGAGATGGAAATGTTTTTATAGTGGGGTTTTTTTTTGTGCTGGATTAGATGTCATCCTTCTTGCATCCTTGACACTCTAAAAGAGAAATAGAGGCTGAGTTTTCCTGACACACTGGTTTTACAGCTTCTTTCATTTTCACTGAAACACCACCAACTGGTCCCACAGCATTGCAGCTGGTACTGCAGTTCTCACATCTATCTCCTGTGTTTTAAGTGATTTTGTTTACTTCATACAGTGCAATGAGTTCTCAAACTCAGGATTGGAAATTCCTTGATTCTTTACTGATGCACACAGATCAAAAAGTTGATCCCCTAGTCTGGTCTTTTTTTTCCCTCTGGAGCAGTCTGAAGGTTGCATATTCTGCTGTACATCCTTTGTTCAAGTATGTCTTCTTTTTGTTCTCCATTCCCTTCCTTTCAGTTGTACATTTTCTTTATTCTCTTGGGTTGTTTTGTTTAGGTTTGAGAAATTTTAAGTATAGTGGCTATTTGGACTTAACTTGGAATTTTTCCTTACCAATACTGTGTAAGCAAAGGGCTCAGTAATTTGCCCCTTCATTTCTTCAAGCTTTTTCCAGTGGCAACTGAAAAGTCTTATTAGCTTTTCTCATAGTGCCTGTAGCTTTCATTGCTGTTTGACCAAAACTTGCTTTGTCATACCTATGAGAGGCTGTGCTGCACAATTCTTACATCCAACCCAAGTGATGTTTCGATTTTCCCATGTGAAATATTTCACCTTTTACTTTCAAAACACACATGCAAGTGTCTTCCTCTCCTCTAGCCTTTGACTGCATTACAAAATTGAAACAGAGATCTAGGTAATCATTAAGTTCTCTGCCCAGTTGCATCCAGGGGCCCCTTCTTCAGCTGCTAGATGTTCTGAAGGCCACACGTGTCAAAAGGGGCCAAGGGGCATTTTGATGTTAAACGAGGATTTCTTGGTTATTGTGTGGAGATGGCATATATGGAGTTTAGGATTAAGGGTGAGAGGAATTAGAGTTTATCTGATAACAGAAAAGGGTTTTTATATTTGTGCAGAAGTGGCTTTTTTGTACCATCCAGCTTACTTGCCAAAGTGCAACTAAAAAAATCTAATTTTCGGTAAAAACGGTTCATTTATTTTGGTTGCAAAGATTTCTTTGTACATGGTGTTAATTGTCTTTCCATCTTTTTACTGTTTTGCCTTAACAATTTGATTACTCATGTATTTTTGCTCTTGAGAGACGGGGTGTGATACAATCTCTGTTTAAACTGTTATCATGTAATTAGCGGGGAAAGATATCTCTGAAGTCTGATCTGCTGGCGGCTTTGCTGCTCAAGAAGCAAAGAGGAGCTGAATTATGGCGTTTGAGTCCTTGGCTGGAAGTCCTTATTGTGTAAATTTGGCATAGGCTACTTGTCTTTCAGAGAACTCTTTCTTCAGCTTAGAGCAGGGTAAATGTTAGGACCATGCTTTAATGATATCAAGGAATTAAAATTATTTTTTCCTGGTCGTGCTCAATGTACCTCTTGGATGGACTGGGCTTGCACACAGATCTTTCTTATTTATCTAGTTATGCTCTCTGATAGTAGCTCACATAGTTTTTTAATAAAATTCCTCATATGAAGTCATATGGCTAACACTGAAACATAAGCTTTGCTCTCCCTTAGCAGAGCTCCCCATCTTCTAAACCTGCCTATTTGGGGTGTTTCTGCTACCTTCTTCTCAAAGCCCTGCTGTGAGCTTTTAATTCCTTTTGGCACTAAAATTTCACCCATAATGTTTTAGGGCCCAATTTTGCATACTGTTTGCATACTCCTTAGTTTGGATGTAGGGGCTGCACTCCCTCTTCTGAGAAGGAGCACTTTGCATTGTCAGTGAGTCCCTGGACGTGTTGGGGTTTTGCATTTGCTTCTGGCAAGTGATTCCCTGGATGTGATGGCAAGCAGACAGTCAAATGTAGTTAAAAAATGACCACAGTCCATTGCATTGGATGTTCACTGGTGAGCCTTTGATGGCTGGAAATGAGTGAGCTGTGAGTTGCTTTGTGTCTTAGTTTGCTGTTGGTTTCCCCTTTCCCAGCTGGCCACATGTAATGTAAATTGAGTGGGATGTTGATGGTTTGTGAATTGAAATCCCTTCGAGCTGGAAGATTAGTTTCCCCGAGCAGATGAGCCTTTCATCTGTACCTGCGTGGCCAAAATGTGCTTTCCAGAAAGGTGTGCGACAGCACTTTCATGACCTCTTTTTTTTTTTTTTTTTTTTTTTAACTGACTCACCATATCATAAACTCACTTTTGTGAGCCAAATCAGGCTGTTTCTGCTGTTGTGATTTATTTCAATTTTTATTTCAATATTTTCCTGCTTATCTTTCACAACAGATGGGAAGAGTGGAGGGAGGAAAGAGGAGGAGGGGTGAAAAATAAAAAGGTTCACAAAGATTAATTTGCAGTGTGATTTCCTCTTTTAGAAGGAGGGAAAGACACACCTGGGGAAATAGGTTACAGACCTCTAAGCACAGAGACAAATTAGTATCCTTTCTAGTAGACATTCTGATGTTGCACTGAGACAGTCACTCAGCACTAAAACTATATGACCAGATTCATTTTGAGGAGCCGTGATGTGGTTTTCTCTCTGTGTGTGCATTTTTACTGCCTTTAGCTAAGTTAGGGCCTTTGGTGCTTTTCACTTTTTAATGATTTGTTCTTACCCCTGCTCCTTGCTCCTGGCTGTTTGTTCTTTACTACTTAGGTTGTTACTCATGTTCATGCAGAGACCTGAGAGTTAATAGAAAATGAAGATTGGGGTTGCTCTCACCTTCCCTTCTCCTAAAAGGTTGCCTGAGACATCTTCACACAAGTTTAAATATGGTTTTGCAGCTTCTTGGCTTCTGATGGTGTTAGGGTTGTGTCAAAGCATAAAACTAAAGCTGGGAAGCTAGCAGCTTATTATTTCATTTTATAAAGCCACTTATTAATCATTTTTAATAGAGGTATAATCTTAGGAGAAATATGTAGTCTCTGCCTTAACTGTAATCTTTTATATGAATTTTGTAGTAGTCATACATATGTATTATATACCTATGTATATGTATACTTAGCACAGGGGTCACAAGTCAAGCTATTATACACAAAGTTCTTTAGTCCTTGCTTAATTTATGTGCATGTCTTGTCCCATTGGAACACAGGACTCATAGGTACATGATTATCTTTAAGTGTTAAATATATTCAAGCAAATTAGAGAAGAGGGGTTTTATTTTAGTATATTTTGGGTTTAGTTTGTTATATTTCATCACCTTGATGGTAAAGAAATGGTTGTTATTTTGTGTCACCTTAAGTCACTTAGGAAGATGGTTGTTTTCTACTCAGTCCTTCGCCTCTGACTGAGTGCTTTCTTCTTTCATATACTTGCTGCATTAATACAGGTGCAGATTTGGGTCTTCTTAGTTGCAAGAGAAGCTTTTTGTCGCTGCAGCTTTAATCCCTTTGCCTGGAAAGAAGGGTTGGCTACCTCAGCAGATTGTTCCTGTCAGCCTCCAGGGCAGATTATAAGCACATCATTCCGCCATAGAAAGGGTGAAGCTGGATGAGCCAAGGCAGGAAGGTTCTGCCTGGGATGATAAATGTCCTCTATCTCTGACTCCTCCAGACCTGGGATGGGTCTCACTGGCTATGGCCAGTGTATGTATAATTTGAGTCTTGTCTTGTCTTCAAGGTCGCAAGAACCTTCCTCTTTGAGGATGATGGGTGTGACAGCACATATGTCTTTACTATGGCTCATCTTGGGAATGCTTTGCAAGTGAAAGGGTTCAGACCTGCTTCAACCCTCTCTGTGCTTGGGTAGTGCTGCAGGACTTTTGTAATGGCTAGGTAGCTTCTGTGGGGATTGGCTGCATCAGCAGCAATGCTAGCAGAAGCCTAGAGGTGGAAAAGCACTTCCTGATGTAGGAAACTATCTGTAGAGTCCTTGATGTCTTGAAATGTTGTGTAAAGTAGCTGAAAGACCACTCTATTCTTGGTTGTGCGAATACTTGCACGTGGATCCAGAGCTGTATAAAATTAATGAGGACAGATGTTTTTAGCTGGAGCTGTTTTAAGCAGCATTTGGTTTATTGGGCTGATGTTGCTCTTCTCTCAGTGACAGTCAGGTTACACTTCAGTTATTTGAAGAGACTCTCATTGCCAAATACTTGACTCAGCGTTTGATGCAACAGAGGCAGCAGATCTTACCAGTGGAAAGTAAGGGAACAGAAATGAGCTCTTGCAGCAGTCTTGGGTAAGGAATCTCCCACTATCAAAAGGCCACCAGTGAATAGCAACTCCGTCAGTAGCTCTGCAGATGTTCCTTTTCCAGCAGATTCTTTCTGCTTTTTTTTTCCCCTGAAACTTCCACCTTCTTGTGTGTATTAAATATCTTATCAGGTATGGCCTTGTGACCCCACAAAAGTGGGGTTGCAAAGAGGGCTGTGTGGAAATGATGCATTGATTTATTGGTGGGGGAAAATTAGCCACCTTATTTTTAATTACTATTCAAATAAATATAACAGCAAGTCTAATACAAAAAAAAAAATCCCATCAAATCAGGCTTGAACTTCTTCCTCTTGCTGCTGTGCCCTTGATAAATATGCCAAGATTCAGCAGTTCTTCCATGAATTTTCAAGCTGCCAAGGGCATGAAGAAGTTCTTCCCAGCTATTGAACTCTAAATTGTTGCATATGACACCTGGAGGAGCTGGAATGAGTTTGTACAAGTAACTCAGTGTATTCATCACACTGTCCCTATTGCGTGCAGTGGTTCACTTTGAAGCTGAGAAAGATGATTCATGTTGCTTTTTTCTCTCCCCTCTGTCAGTAGCAGTGGTAACCCCCAGAGCAACATTTGAAACAGTAAATGCCTGGCCTACAGCCATGTGTTACTATTTTTCTGCTGGGCCTTCGGATGATACTGTAATCAGATGAGGGACAATTGTTCTTTTCTGTGGGGAAAATCAGACTGGGATATTTAAGTGCTAATCAAAAAAAACAATTTTAAGGATATATTTAAATTGGCCAGCAGATATTTTTTACTCCTGTGGCCTATGCTGTCAGGAAACACCCTTTTTTTTTTCCTCCCATGTAAATTATTTTATATGATTTGTGAGACCTTATGCTGTGTTCTGAAGTTTCATGTGAATATTTGCACCCCTGGGATATGCTCCCAACCCAGAACATGAGTGATTTTGTGCTCCCTTAGCGTCAGCCTAAGTGGTTACACTGAGGGGAGGCAGAAGGTATCTAATGATACTGTGCTCCTGTCAGTTGTTAGTGTTACTCTGCTGTCATATGCATAGGGCTGTATGCTGGCTGCATCCCTTTGAAATGTGAGGATGTGGTGTATAAGTGTGGCTGAAGAGGGCATTGGAAGTAAAACAATCTGTTTGCAATTATGGGACTCAAAATGGCAGTAAACCTTTTTATTTCCCCTGATTTGATTTAGATTCTCCGTTAGCTTGGCTCTGAACTATATTCCTGCCACGCTGCTGTGCTAGGTACCTCCGGGCATTTGTCAGAGACTGGATAATTGAAGCACACACTCCAGCTTGGGTCAATTTCATCAAGATTGTAGATGATGCTGCTGCTGCTTCCTTGTGGAGTTCTTTCCATGAAGTACTAGGACTTTGGTTTGTAGGTTTCGGTTCTCCAAGGTTTTTAGGAAAGCATGGGGTCTCTGAACATAGCAGAAAGTGGAAGGTTAGGGCAAAGGCAGCATCAGGGAACAGTCCTATCACAGAATATTCTGAGTTGGAAGTGGCACACAAGAATCATTGAAGTTCTGGACTCTGATCCTTGAAGTCCTGCTGTAATCCTGCTTGTGAACTGAGATGTCCTCATCAGTTCTGGAACAACTGCAGCCCACTTGCAGACCAGTTACATAATCCCAATGAAGGTAGTGAAATTCTTGGACATCTTAAGCCATATACTTCAGATACTTCCACAGCTGTTAGCTGTTCACTCCTATAGATCTGTCTAAGTGCCTGACAGTTCCTGAAATGCAAGTTTTGTATTTCTGTTATGTCTCTTCTTCTGCATACCTTGGCACCCCTATGATGTTCATATTCAAGGGTGGTTTTCTTTTCAACAGCTGTATTTTGCTGTGATATTAACATCTTAATATACTAGGGCATCTGTGAGACTTGGTGGTTATGACTATGCTGTCAGTCTGAATAGGAAAAAGGGTCTTTTCCTTTCCTCCAACCACTTTAGGACAAGTCCATGCTGGCAGGACCTCCGGCTTCAGGCTAAATTGTGGCTGCAGGGGAATTTCCCAGGCATGCAGAAGGCCTCACAGCCCTCTGCAGGGCAAGTATGGTGGGAAAAGAAGATGGGAGGAAGGTGTGTTGGGAGCAGAGCATGTGAAGGTTATGGCTGCTCCACCAGCAACCTTTTCAGTGCAACAGTGACAGAGCTGATAACTTATTCCTCTCTGTCCTTTACCATGTTTACACTGTCACTTGTGGTCTTGGGGGCCCTGTCTCCTGTCTTCAGCCCTAGAGCCCATGGAGATAAATACAACCTTGGGGTACACAAGAGGGTTTGATTGGTGGATTTTTCACAGGAAGCTGCTACCATATTTGTGACTGCTGGTGCTGTGTGTCCTACCCAGATCCCTTTGACAGTGTCAGTCTTCTCATCTGTAAAAAGGGAGATGTGTTGCAACGATAAAGGCTTAATATTAAAGTGTTGTCTCAGAGGGGACAAGATGCTCTTCCGTCTAGTTATCCAGGCATCTCACAGGCAATGTTTTACCCTTGGTTTTCTCATGTCAGTCTAGGTGAACATCATTTACTTACCCAACTGCTCTTATGAGCATGAATTATCTCTGATTCTTTTACAAACACATTGGCACTAATTCCATTTGCAGATCTGCAGTTGGCAAAGCTGTAGGAGAGGGAATTGGTTTATCTGTGTCATGCTGCTGACCTGTTGTTACTGGTGACAAAATGGGAACTTGAAAGAGCACAAGTGACACCTAGCTTGAGTCAGAACAGCTACTAAAGCCATCTCCTGCCTTGGTGACTCTCCCACACCACTTCTTTGCACACACATGGCATACAGCTGCAGGAGCAGGTCAGTATGTCCCTGCAATGCTGCTAGGGTGCTTCTTAATGGGGATGAAGGGGTTATTAGAGTGAATAGTTGAGCATATGACAAGTTCAGATAGCAGGCAAGTAGATATTTTATATGTATAATAATGTATCTGTGGAGGAAAATAAATATCTATGCATTTCAGGTTGATGCAGATATATGTAACTTAGGGGTGTGTGTAAAATGTGTTCGATCATACTTACACCTTTGTAAACCTAATATTTATGTAAACTTGTGTCCCACATCTCTTAAGCCCAGGAATATGTCATACTTGAAGTAGTTGAGCAAAGTGGGGTTTGGCCATTGAGATACTCTTCAAAAAATACCTTTTCCCCTGTCAAACTATATTCTTGCTTAGGAATTCTCAGTATTTGGCTGAAGTCCTGGTCCTTTTGATATGAGTTTTAATGTTAGCTTCTGCAGAATCAAAATGTCATCCTCTGTGTGTTGGTGTCCCAATCTTGGTGTTCAGAAACCAAATGCTTCCTTTGTCTCCTTTTGTATTTATCAGTACAAGGACTTTTTTGTTAGTTCAGGCATTAAATTTTTTTGTGCTCTCAAACTGAGATGCACTTTGGGTTCAAAAGCACTGCAGGAAGAACAATTTCTTATAGAGCCTCCTTCTGGGACTATAAATAATAAATGCTGTGACTCAGAGTGACGCAGGCACCAGTGCAACACATATATGCCAGGCAGAGATTCAGTAAATAATGATTTACCTGCTCTTTGTCAGCCCTAAACCAAGAGGGATCTATTCAGACTTCTTTACTAGCTTGATGAGTTTTGTTTGAGCTGTACTGCTTTTTAGGAGTTCTAAAATGTGAACTCTTTTGTGGTGCTGTTTTTGAAGGCTGCAACTTTATGAGGGGTATTAAATATTTATCAAACTCTTAGTTCTGAGCCAAGACCTCCTATTCAAACCTCACCAACTTCCAGCAGGTGCTGACTGTTTGTGAAGAGCTTGGAGCTGCCAAACTTAGTGCCTTATGGTGCAGGGTAATGGACAGTTATTGTTCTAGAGCTGCTGGGATTATTTGATTATGTTTTCTCTCCTTTAATGATCTATCTTAGTCCTTTGTGGTGTGGCAGATTGACAACAGGACCCTCTTCAGGACTGGAACTAAACTGTTCAACTCTATGTGATGTGATAAATTGTACCTGTGAAATCTGTGCACGTAACTCATTTCAGGACTAGAGAAGAAGCTTATTCATAAATGGAAGACCAGTATGTATATGCTGTCCTTTCTTTTTCATTAAAATAAAAGCATGTCTAAGACAAACGTGTGTCTGGGTTATCAGGGATACCATTTGTAAAGCCCCTAACTGGAGCCAAAGGTCTCTGGAGTCAGTGGAAAGGCTCCTGTTAACATCAGTGTTAGGTTAGGCAGTGGAGCTTTCTGAAGTGTGGAAAACACAAAGTCAGGATGTGTTTTCTCAAGTGAAGTCAGCTGCAAATTGAACTCCACTCCCTGACTTTCAGAATTCAGAGGAAAAACGTCTGACTGGTTTCATATGTATGGAACTGTATGCTGTTCTATATGAGACAGCACCTTTCCATTCAGCTGGAACAGAGGACAATAGGATGAGCTAAAAAAGTAGTGTGACTCTGGATTTCCTTACCCCCTACAGCTATGCTGGGGACACTGAGCGGGCTTGCCAAGGAGGGGCTCTCTTCTATTTGCTGGGTTTTTTTATTTATTTCTCCCAAGCAGCTGTGACTGACCAGTGTCCCTCTGAGATCCTCTCAGGACAGGCAGAGGCTGATGCTGTAGTTCAAAGTCCACCTTGAGTGGGAAGAGGTGTTAGAGAACTTCTCTTTTTCGTCATTCTTATTTCACCTGTTAGGTCTCACTTTAAGGGAAGAAGCCTCATGGATAATCAACAAGATGAGTCCTGCTAATATACAGCGAACACATTTGCAGAGAACCTCGTATGTCTCTTGTGATCTGTCTGCAAGTATGTGCCTACAGGGCTGGGATCTCATTCCTGTGGTCAGTGGTGTGACTTCCTGCCATGAACCTTTTGGTGAGTGCCGTGGGCAAAAACTGGGTTATGATCCACATGTAGATCCCGTTGCAGGATTAGGACTGGAAATGTTCCCAGTCACTACTGCCTGGTTTGCCATCTTCCAGAAGCCACTCAGTACCCAGAGGTTCAAGTTCTGCTGAGAAGATTGGTGAAGTATACTTTCCCCTCCCTGACCTTCAGCTTGTGTGCAGTAGGAAAGCTCCTGGATCATTTCTGTCCCTTTGTATTTAGGAATTGCTTGTTTCCACCGTAAAAGATAACTTCATTTTGAAAATACTGTTCCCTGGATCTCTGAAAGAGGGCAATCACAGCCTCGTTCAACACTAAGCCATTTGCTGACCATCACAGCTGGGAAATCGCTTCCCTGCTGCCAAGGGAATTGCTAGAAAGCATGACAAAAGGCTTTCACGTCCTCTAGCGAGGGGCATTTTTTTTCCTTTCTCTCCTATTGTTTTCTTCTTTTGTGTGAAGTGTTTGGAGTAGCAGTGACATTAGTGATACTCAAAAGCAATATTTCTAAAAATGCGGTGTCCGTGTCCCCCCCCCCCGCCTGTCTCCCACGACACGCTCAGCTCTGAGAAACAGCCACGGTGGTGTTTGTTTCAGCGTGGCCGCCCCGTTGGGGATTTGCAGGAATACTGCAGCAAATCATCCTGCATGCAAGGCTGACCTCTGGGAGGCTAACAAATTGAGGTGAGCCAGCTGGAGCGATAGGACACTGCCGGCAGACAGAGCATGCTCAGACCTGGGGGAGAAAGGTAGCTCAGGCTGCAGATGGTGCACGGGTTACGGTGCCGAGAGCTGTTAGATAGGGTTCTTTCTTTTTCTTTATGGTGGTGAGGAAAGAAGAGGACTGGAGAGTGTTCGTTCCCCTGCAAAGCATAGCTTTAAGGTGTCTTCTTTTTTCTTTCTCCTGTGAAAGAGAGGCACCGGATAGCATTTCCTGTTATTTAGCAACACCAGGTATGCATGCATGTGCTGAAACACTGATCTGCCAGTGATAGTACTTCCAAGATTAAAAAGGTTGCAGATGCTCTGAATTACTGCATTTCTTTGCTGGGTGTTATTGTAACTGTGCTCTGTTTGCTGTGCTGATCACATACGGCTCTGAATTCAGTTTTGTTGGCAGTCCTGGCTGCAGTGTACTTCGGGGAGGGAGGGAGGTTAGCATGTATTTGATGATATCTCCTTGCTCTCCCCCCAGCAACTTCACACTGAATCTCTCCTCTCTGTCTGTGCACATGTGGGAAGCGAGTCAGTAGTGCTTTTGTAATCCCAGGTCTTTGTAGTCCCTCTTTGTTTGACTAGCATTTTGCTTTATCATTTTTAAACAAAACTCTCATGGGGAAAACATCTTTGATTCGGACTGAATTCTGTAGGTTTGCAGAAATTTATTTCTTGCTGGACAGGCACTGCTGTGGAATTACTTTTTTTTTTCCGACCCTCCCCTAAAAACATGCTAATGTAGAGCTTGTGGTAACCAAGGAGGGATTTTCGCTTTCTTACTGGCTGCGCTGAGCTCCGAACAATTTTGGCTCCTGCTTAGAATTTGCAGCACACAGGAGCGGTCTTGGGCACCATACTGATGGGAAGCAGGGAGAGCTCAGGCGGCAAATGCTGCTAAGCACTAGTCCCAGTACCCAAATAACACAGGTACTCCATCCTTTGGAGAACAGAGAAAGAAAGGATAGATAAAATACAGAGAGTAACAAATGACAGCTAAATTCCAAAGGCATAGTTGGAGTGGCTGAAGCTCATCTTGTTCAGTACTTAAGGATTTCGTGTCATATTCTTTCAAATTCACTTCTGCAGCATTAGTAAATTTTTCGGTTCAGCCACCTCCGCTCCGTTTTTGCTTTAGGTAGACCACCAAACTAAGATAAACCTGCTGCTCGCTGACAAATGTTTTATCGTGGCAAAGGATACAGACTAAAAACAAGAGACCAGGCAAAATGGGAGGCTTTTTACTCATGTGGCAGGGCTGTTAATGCCAATAGAACCTGTTAGGTTTCGGTGGGATACTCCGGTGAACAAAGATCGACTGGAATGAACTCTGCCTGATAAGCTTTCCCCTCTGTCTGGCCATGGTTATTTTGAGTAACTCAGCTTTTCATCTTTTAGGCTTTGGGACTGCCAGAAAGTGAAGACTTCAGGGCTGGGAGAAATACCTTTCGTTTGTTTGTTTACCTTTTTAGTTGATTTTTCTTGCACCTCTTGCCTCAAGCTTCTGTATCAGTATTTATTAGAAATGCATCTTATTTAGGGGAATTTCTGGAGATGAGGGTTAGTTTTTGTTTGGGGAAAGGATTTCATACTCCATGTCATTATGGATGGAGGAGAGGGCTTGGAAGTGTGGACCAAGCACAAGAAGTATTCTTTCAAGATTCATACTTTTAGCTCAGTTTTGTGGCTTTTTTCTATGCGCTGACTTCTTAGTGTCAGAATATTTTTTTACCTGTTATTTCATAGATCAAGACAGCAGTATCAACAAATATTAAATCAATGGCTGCTAGTCAACATGAAAGGTTGGATCTCTTCCTGTCCCACCTCTCACAGACTCTGAAATGAAGTGGAAAAAACCTTCGATTTTGTATCCAAAAGTGCACCTGGTAGGGGTCCAGTAGCCACCAGTGTTCTTCTGTTCATATTGAAGGTATGTTTGCAGTAGAGACCATTGCATAGAGCCTCATCTCCTTGGTTGCAGTCTTGCATGGAAAGATTTATAGTTTTGCTTTCTATTCCTCACTAATGCTACACCATAAAACCTGATTTTGATTACAGTTGTCTGCAGATAATATTTTTGTAAGACAGGGGTTTTTAAAAGTATATTGGTATAGTTTTTATTTTATTTTCTGAATAAAGCTCTATTTTAAAAATTCTACTTGAGACTACATGGTCAAGATATTCTTATTTTTCATATCCTTTCTTTGTGTCAGGCTTCATGAATGATATTTGTATCTTTAACTGCTGGATTTGCTCCCTTCGAGAATCTGTTCTTTTCCTGTTAAAAAGTCAGTGTTTCTACACTTGGATGCCTTTTACAAAGAAAATGTTCCAGTATATCAGTCATTCAGTGTACCATCCTTTCTTTAATGTGCTATGTACTGTGAAAGATATATGTATCCCATTAAATAAATACAGTGAATAAGATGATAACAGCTTTTTGGGCTGTGGGGATTGACTTGCTTGTAGTTCTGCGGGAATCTGTGACAGAGATGAGAATAAAAGCAAATTCTTGGCTGCTGAATCTACCTCCCCCTCCTTCCAATTGGGAAAGTTGCCTTCTAGCAACTTCTGCTTTGAGCATGAATGAAGTAGGTATTTAAAACTGCATGTGTTATATACACTGCATCCTTAGCTAAGCCTCTTGCATCAGGGATGGGAGAAAGAACAGAAGACATTTTGCAGGGGGAGTGTGAAATGCCATGTTTACATGCTTTTCCTGTACTGGTCCTGGAAAGCCAGTCTAGCAAGAGATGGATCTGGGGGTAGGGAGTGCTGATGGGGAAACTGTCCTTGAATATCTGCCTCCATCCCTTCCACTGTGTTGCCATAACAAGAAGGAGGGTCAGGGCCCCCTGCCCATTTCCTGCCCATGTGGCTCTACCCCAACTCCTTCCCTGTCCAGTGGCAAGGGCAGCCCCAGTCCACTTAGGGTTGTGCTGCATTTCTGGGAACTGTGGAGAGGGTTCTGTTTGGACATTGCTGCTACAGCTGGCAGGCTCTGCACAGGAGCTGTCAGCTGGGCCAAAGCCAAGTTGGCCTCTGTGAGGAAGCACTTCTCTCTGTACAGAGTGATGATGCTCTCTGGAAATGTCTATCCTCCAGGCTTTTTTTTTTTTTTGCCTATTTTGTGAAGTTTTTTAGCCTGCCCTAGCTCTGGAAAACTGAACATTGACTTGGAAGTGCTTGGGTGGTTGGTAACAAAAGCTTGTCCAGGCCTGAATAGACAAAACAAGCGTTTCTTATATTCTTAATACCTGCAAGACTAGGTTGTCCCTCTTTAGGCATGCTGTTTATCTTGGTCACCCTTGTTATCCCTAATCAAGCTCTTGTGTTTTTCCTTTGGGGACCTTATGTCTTTTTTTTTTTTCTTTTTTAAAATGGAGATTTGAAATACCATCCATCATATTAATAATTTTTTTTTTTTTTTTTAATATTATGTGGGCTTTGTAGCTTTTCTCCCTATTTCTTACCTAGCTTGTAATTTTTAAAATGGAGATTTGAAATACCATCCATCATATTAATAATTTTTGTCATTCATCCTACTGGAGCTTTGCAATTAAAAAAAGAACAACAGAACTCATCTCTTAAATGAATCCAAACAGTCCTTTATGCCAACTGCCTATTAGGAGAAACTTATGTGGGCTTTGTAGCTTTTCTCCCTATTTCTTACCTAGCTTGTAATTTTTAAAATGGAGATTTGAAATACCATCCATCATATTAATAATTTTTGTCATTCATCCTACTGGAGCTTTGCAATTAAAAAAAGAACAACAGAACTCATCTCTTAAATGAATCCAAACAGTCCTTTATGCCAACTGCCTATTAGGAGAAACTCCTCTCTCTCATTCCACCCACTCTGATCTCCTAGACATGTTAACAAGAGATGAACAGTATCTCCATCTATGCTTCTTGTCACTTTCCCAACTCTGGAGGATGTTTAAAACATCTGATGACCAGTAGCTAGCGGACAGAAGGTGGTACTGTGTCTAAACTTGCATGAGAGTACTACAGACCTGCAGGATGCTCGAGGTCTCTGCCAGAGGTGCCTGCTAAACACACCAGGCACATGTTCCAGGTGGAGGCCTTTATCTGCTCGCCAGCCGTCAGTGCTGGTTAGGAAAGCAGTGGCTGGGCTGAGGGAATGGAACTGTGACACTTCTGCAAAGTGAGTGGGAGTGGAGAAAGAGAATGCAGTAAGCTCTTCATGCCTGTGAACTCTTTTGGAAACAGTGAAGAGCTGACCAAAAATAGTCCTTCCCACAGGCCTCTGGAGCAGCATCCATTGTGGCTAAGCTGCAGTCCTCGGGACATGCTCTTATTTCCATTGCAAAGTCTTGAGCTGCCCCTACACCAGTGTGTTTTGTTGAAGTCCCCATGTTTGACCATGCAGCACTGTAACTCTTCATGCCTGTGAACTCTTTTGGAAACAGTGAAGAGCTGACCAAAAATAGTCCTTCCCACAGGCCTCTGGAGCAGCATCCATTGTGGCTAAGCTGCAGTCCTCGGGACATGCTCTTATTTCCATTGCAAAGTCTTGAGCTGCCCCTACACCAGTGTGTTTTGTTGAAGTCCCCATGTTTGACCATGCAGCACTGTAACTCTACTCTGTGCTTCCCTCTCCCACTCCTGCTCCTCCCTTGCAGCCAGCTCCTCTTGGGAATCCTCAGGGGCAGGTCCCATCCCATCCCCTCTCATGGGGTGTCACTGCCCTCTGCCAGCTTGGCAGCGAGCTCTGCAGCTTTACGTGCATGTCTCTTCTGGCTAGGCTCTCCTCGATCAGCTGTCGTGTCTTCTGGTGCTGATGGATGGTGTTTTAGCATTTCAAAGCAGAGAGCAAAGAACTGTCAGTCCATGCGATTTCCTTGGTAACTGGGGCGTATTGCTCACGTGGAGCAGAGCCCTGGTTATCCCAGTGTCACTGGGAAGCAAGAGTGTGGATGAGTGTGGTGGGGATGGGAAGGAGGTGGTCTGTGGGCAGCTGGGTGTGTGACTGGCCCAGATGCTGACCTATATGTAGAAAGAAACAGCACAGAGGACTGTGCTCTTAAGGCAAGTAGCAGTATGTCTGGCCTGCCACTTCTCCAAGTCCTTTTCAGTTCTTACAATGTTCTCTGATGACACCGTGGGAGGGGAGTGGCAGCTCTAGACCCATTTTTGAAAGGGAGATTTAGTAATGAAAGTTTCTTTTATTGTGAAGCAGCACACTTCAAGTGAAAGACTAAATGCTTTCACCTATTTCAGCTACCTGCTACCTCCTGGGAAAGTTTCCTATCCCAGGCTTACTGCTGCTGACAGCACTTAATGTCAGCTTGGAGGACTGAGGAACCAAGGGACACGGCAAGTGATTGCTTGCCTTTACGCCTTTGGTGCAGCCCCTCCTGGGTATGTAAAAGTGAACAGTGGGATTGTTTGTTATTGTTTATGTATTTATGCATATATTATGTTCCGTCATTCCCTGATGTACCAAAACTTTTAGTTCCTGAAGGTCTGTTTTCACTGAAAGTGTCAGATTGAAAAAGAAGTTGATGATAAAATGTGGGAAAACAGGCAAAGAATTAAGACAGTTCCCTGAGTACCTGTGAAATTCTCCTTTCATTTCTGCCTGCGACACCCTTTCCTGCCCACGTGCCCTTGTTCACTTCCATCAAAAGCAGCTTTCAGCCAAGCAGCATGGACCAGGATTTAGGAACTGGCAATGAGGTACATAAACTAAGATGGATTACTTTAGCATTGCTAGCATTTAGCATCTATTCCTGACACCTGGTTGGCTAAAGCACATACACTTTCAGCTAAGTGCAGGGAAGTGGAAGGGCTGCAATAAGGGAAGAGGTGGAAGAGGGCCGTGCAGGTGATTTTTAGTAAAAAGTTGAGTTGTTCATTCGTAGCCATTTAGCAGGTATGGCTGTAGCAGAGTCTGAAATGAAAATTGCTAACCTCTGAACACTGGCCACATCCATCAGGCTGCATCTCTGAAGTGCCTCTTATGCCCTTCCCTTGAGGCTGGAGGGAAGAGAACAAATCAGTCAGGGGTGAAACATTAGAACAGGCTATTTTCAAGAAGGCCTGTTTGGCTCAAGGGGTTTGTAATGGTCGGCAGAGCTCTCCACCAGCAAGATGCCTGTGAAAGGCAGGTAGTGTCAGTGGTGTTTTTATGTACTGTGGGCTTCTGATGCCTCTGAAACACCCACACATACACACTCACCTCTCCATAATGGAATAATAAAGAGGCCGTGTGGTTTTTCCCCCTGTGCCAAGTTCTTGCAACTTGCACTGACTCCACTGAACTTGCAGGTGCTTTGTTCTTCTGACCCGCAGCAGTTAATTTTCACAATGCCTGCAGATTGGCCTTTGTTTGAAGTATGTGCTTGCAGCAGAGGACTTGCTTGTTAAAGGTCTCCTTTACGAGCTGACTAGCAGGCTTTGCACGTGGCTGCTGGGGATCAGTCCTTTCCTGGATGATGCTGCTGAAGTCATTTAAAGCTGTGCTCACAAGATGAGAGATTTGTATTGGAGAGGTTTTGTAGAGAGTTAGATTATATCATTAGGCATCTTTCAAAGACAGTGACGAAGTAAAATGAAGCTTTGAAAGTCTGGTACCAACAAAATAAGCTAAGACCTGTCCCTATCAAAAATTTCTTGTCCTGAAAACTAGTTGGATTGTATTAGCAGAGCCTAACTGAGCGGTGTACCACTGTCCCTGGTGGGTTTCCATTCAAGGCTGTCCATGGAACAGCCGTGGTTGATTGTTGCAGAGCCATTATGAGCAGCAGTCATCCCCTGTTAGCAGGGACAGACAGACTGAGGTGTGATGTGGCTGCCATCATTTGTCTCTGCAGGATGTCTGTAGCACCTAGGACAAGACCGGGGTTCAACTGCTGTGGTGGAAACAAAGGCTAAGTGTTGGAAAAGAGTTTGTCGCTGTCCTTCATGCCTTTGTCGACAGAGACCGGCTGAAGAGATGAATGAGTACTAAGAATGAGATAGAGAAGCATCTTTGGGAAGTGGTTTATGGAGCGCTGATCCTGCCCTGGTAATTAGATGACCACTCTGCGTCCCTTTCCATTTTCTTTTCCATGGCTGAAATCAAAACAACACCTTTTTAATTTGCTGCTTGCTTTTAGGGAGTTGTTAAATGAGGCAGTTTTTCAGACCACTTGCCAAGAAGGTGGACTTCATTTCTGTTTCATTTGAGTGGCTAGAGCTGCTCTGAAATTGAAATGAATTTGTTGCTCAGGTCCCCAGAGACCACCTCTCGAATCTGTGAGGCTTAGAGCTAGCGCTTGTTTCTTTGGCATTATTCAGACTCCCACACACCTTCAGTTCTTCCTAAGACAGGGATCCCACAGGCTGTTGGGATCTCACAAGCTGTAGGAACCCTGTCTGACTTCATTGAATTCCATGAACGATTCTCCAATTCCAAGTTGCAGGAACCAGATTGCAGGATTAAGCTTTTAGGCTTCAGTATCTCTTTTCAAAGGAACTTCCTTGGCACTAGAGGAGGTATTTGCTTTAGTCCCAAATATGCCTTACTGACTTCCTCCGCTCTGCCTCCACTCTGTAGGGTGTTCAGGCACTGGAACAGGTTGCCTAGGGAGGTGGTGGAGTCACCATCCCTAGAAGTGTTTAAGAGGCACCTGGATCTGGCACTGGAAGGTGTGATTTAGGGGTTACTATGGAGCGACAGGTTGACAGTTTCACCTGATGATCTTAAAGGTCTCTTCCAACCCTGATGATTCTACAAGAAGTGTCTTTTTAAGGGATGCTTGGGATGTCAGAACATGTGCTTGACACATCGCTTTTTTCCCTGCCTGCAAACTTGCTTCAAAGGAAGTTTAAACTTGCTGCCTTTAAAAACAGCAGCTAGAAACCGTCCAATCAGGTATTTACCAATCAGATGTTTCCCTTCCTAAAGTTTTCTGTGAGTCATGGGCAATTATTTACAGCCTGACTAGCAGTGAGTCTTCATGCATAATGAAAATTGAAGCCCATAAATACTGTAGATGAGTCAATACTTCAAGTGGAGTTCACAGTTGAAAATATAATCAATACCCTGATATAAGCCAGTAGTGTTTCTACATGGAAAGAAAACAGTGGCAGGATCTCTCTAAGAGAAGAAGAAACAGGGAGGCCTTGGAGCAGCATGGAAAAGGTTCTCAGGTTGGGATGGGAAAATGCCAACACTGAAACCCTTCGAATATATTAACTTATCATTTGTGTTATCATTGGTGCGAGTCAGACTCTCACTAAATGAAGGTTTGATTGCTTTAATGACACATAAGTTCCTCACATAAAGAGTGGAGCTCTCCTCTCTCCCATGCCGATATCTCTTTTGGAAGATGATGGCAGTTCCTAGCCCTTGATCCTGGATTTCAGCCATAGAAATACCCAAGTGACTCATGAGTCTCCCACGGGGCAGTCCTTAGACCTGCAAGTCCTTCCCCTGCCCCCCAGTAAAATTAAATTGAATGTTATGTTCACTAGTTCACATTCCACATTGGGGTGTAGTGAAATCTATATTTGGCAGTACTCCTTGTCCTGTTATGACTTGCACAGTAAAGGTGAGAGGCACACTTGGGTACTCACAGCCATACAAAGAGCATATGACAGAGCAAGAGGAGCTTGATCTCCTAAGCCCTGTGCAAGTAGCCCAGTGATTGCAGTGCTCTCTTTGCTCTCCCTGTGGGAGTGGTCTGCAAAAAGCAGAGTGAGCCAAAGTCCTGGAGAACATACTATTTTTTTCCTGACAGATCTTCATAGAGCTCATCCTTAAACTCTTGAACATTTTCTTCTTCAAAAGCATAGAAATGAAAGTGAGAGAGAAAGCCTTCCTGTAGAGCAGCTCCCAGTTCTCTTTGCTTTATTTATCTTTAGAGTTTTGGGTAGAGCTTTGGCACTCTTTTCTTCTTTTCCCTCATTCCCTGGAAGGGGCAAAAGATCCTGAAAAAAACCTAAAGTCTCTTGAATGCTCCATAAAATGTGATTTATGGTGGAGCTGTAAACCCGACGTTTAAATGGTTCCTGTCTTGTTTTATTTTGCACAGGTCTTTGCCCTCGTCATGTCAAGGAGTGTTAATGATGTGTTCCCTCTCCATTGCATTCCCCACCTGTCATCCTGCTAGGATCTAACTACAGAATGAACATAGCAGCTGTGTTTAATGCTCTGCTCGTGTCTATCCTCGCTGCAGTGCTGTGGAAATATATCAAACTCCACGAGCATGCCTCCATGGTTGAAGAGGAGTTGGTCCTCATGCGTCAGTCTCAGGAACTTTCAGAGGTCCAGATCGACTACCACGCAGCTCTGCAGGCACTGGTGGAGGAGGGAACCAGGATGGTGTGCACTGGCAGGATGCACACCGACCGCATCTGTCGCTTTGAATACCTCTGCTACTCTACTGAGGCTGAGGAGTTTGTCTACTTTCACAGCAACTCCTCAGTCATGCTTCCCAACCTGGGCTCCCGGAGGTTCCAGCCGGCTCTGCTCGACCTCTCCTCTGTGGAAGACCACAACACCCAGTACTTCAACTTTGTGGAACTGCCAGCTGCTGCACTGAAATTCATGCCAAAGCCGGTCTTCGTGCCAGATGTGGCGCTGATCGCTAATAGGTTCAACCCAGACAACCTGATGCATGTCTTTCATGATGACCTCCTCCCCATTTATTACACCATGCAGCAGTTCTCTGATTTAGATCTGGAGGCACGACTCTTCTTCATGGAAGGGTGGAATGAAGGTGTTCACTTTGACCTCTACAAGTTACTGAGTAACAAGCAGCCGCTCCTCAAGGAGGAGCTTAAAACCCTGGGCAGGCTCCTCTGCTTTACCAAATCCTATGTGGGACTGTCCAAAATCACCACCTGGTACCAGTATGGATTTGTCCAGCCACAAGGTCCAAAGGCTAACATCTTGGTTTCTGGTAACGAGATCAGGCAGTTCACCAAATTCATGATGCAGAAACTGAACATCAGCTTGGAGGAAAGCTCTGGTGAGGAGTATATTGTAGTGTTCAGTCGAACAATGAACAGACTTATCCTAAATGAGGCAGAACTAATCCTGGCTCTTGCTCAGGAGTTTCAGATGAAAACCATTTCCGTCTCTCTGGAGGAGCATTCGTTTTCTGACATCGTCCGGTTGATCAGCAACGCGTCCATGCTGGTCAGCATGCATGGGGCACAGTTGGTCATGTCGCTCTTCCTGCCAAGAGGTGCCACAGTGGTGGAGCTCTTTCCTTATGCTATCAACCCTGAACACTATACCCCTTACAAAACCCTGGCAACCCTTCCTGGCATGGACCTGCAGTACATTGCCTGGCAGAACACCGACAGGGAAGACACCGTGACCTACCCAGACAGACCTTGGGATCAGGGTGGGATTGCTCATCTGGACAAAGCTGAGCAAGAGCGCATCATCAAGAGCACAGAGGTGCCACGGCACCTCTGCTGCCGCAACCCCGAGTGGCTCTTCCGTGCCTACCAGGACACAAAGGTGAATATCCCATCTCTCATCCACGTGATAAGGCAGACCGTGAAGTCTAAGCCTGGACCCAAGAAGCAGAAATGGTCTGGTAGCCTCTACCCTGGCAAAGTGAGGGATGCCAAGTGTCAGGCCTCTGTCCAGGGCACAAGTGAAGCTAAACTTGCCGTGTCCTGGCAGATCCCCTGGAATATGAGATATCTCAAGGTCAGAGAAGTGAAATATGAGGTGTGGATACAAGAGCAAGGGGAAAACACTTACATGCCTTATATATTGTCCCATCAAAATCACACCTTCTCAGAAAACATTAAGCCCTTCACAATATACCTGGTGTGGATACGCTGCATCTTCAACAAAAATCTCCTGGGACCTTTTGCAGATGTGCTCTTATGTAGTACATAACCTGTCATGCTACCTGTACAGCTCTAACCTGCTCTCCACTCCATCTGTGGTTTAAAACTTCTTGTCTTGTAGTTTGTAGAGGGCTGAAGAGGACTAGACTGTACCAGTGCCTAAGTGTCCATTTTATTGCACTCCACGTGTATTCTTTAAATGGTATTTATTTCCCTTGAGTGTTTAAAAATAAAAAAAAAGAGAAACCTCTGTGTTCTTCAGAGTAACTTCCAGAGGTTAAATTACATGCTGAATGCATGTAATTGAAAACAGAATGGAAGTGAATTGTGTGTACCTTGGTCGTGATTTAAATTTGTTCCTATTGTGTGGTGAGTATTTAAACTGCAGTTAATCCCATGGCTAAGTGGGCAATTCTCATCAGCTTTTTCATTGTAAGTTATTTTTTCAATAACTCTGACTGTAACTTTGAGTTCAAGATTTTGTACGAGAGCCTTCATTAAACTGCTGTAAACCTCCGTATTTTTTTGCAGTTTATTATTTGTCAAAAGCATTATTGTGATAGATTTCACTATTGCTGTGATAAAATGTGTCTATGTGTAGCCTTTTATTTTTCATCTTTTGGCTGAAGAGAATGAGACTACAGTGTCAGCTTCATGTTTCAAATCAGATTTTACTGCACCCCTATTGCAAAAGGTGGGAGTAGCAGATAGGAGGTAGAAGGGATGGAGTAGATAAAGTAATTTACTGTGTTTTAAGATGCTTTCATTTTGTGAGTTATGTACAGGTGTGTGAGAAAGGAATGAGATGGCTCGGAGGAGGTGATGGGGGAGAGATTGCGCTTAGAGCAATCTGCTCAAGAAAATTCTCTCTTTTTTGTGTTTGAGCAGAATAATCTGTTGGTAATAGCTACTAACAGGTACGTGCTTTGCTAGGGAATAGGCAGGTGGTGGCACGGGGAAGCTGCTTTTCTGTGCACAGGTGTTCCTGGATGTTGGTGGGAGGAAGTAGACAGGTAAGTGGGTGCCATGGCATTGGCTGGACAGAGCACATGGCAGGGATCAGGCTGATGAAACTCATATGTGTGTTGCTCCAGTGAGGGAAGTTGTTTATTCTAGACTTAAACTCATTTTCCCTGAGATCAGAATCTGGCTTCGCTGCCAAGGTAACATACGGACTACTTTGGACCTGATCCTGCACGGAGCTGATTTAGCTGGAGACACTAAATGGCTCTGTCTTTGAAAACCAGATCTGAGTCACAGGTACAGCTCTTGAGGAAGGAAGAAAGAAAGGGGCAGGAGTGTGAGATATTTCCGTGATAGATGTTAGCGTCCTCCATAGTTTATCACCAGCACTGAAGCAACAGGAAAAGTGCTTTCTTCTCCTCTCCCTCCCCAGTCCACACCTTCCTCCCAAGGTCTGGATGGACGCTTAAACAGTAGGATAAATATCTTGCTTTCTGAGTGATGGTCTGGTAGATGAGCATTTCAAGGCAGGATTATAAACATGGGTTCTAGAGAGGCAGGGGGAAAAACACTGCTGTACAAATTGGACAAGAAACAGGAGGGTTGAAAAATGAGTGAAAACCACGATACAACATTGGACCTTCAGGCAAGTGCTACTTCTGTATATTCATTTTCATTATGTCTCACTTTGCTTTCAAACATGTTTGATTTAAAGGGGGGAAGGGAAAAAGAATATCAGTCCCAAAGTCTGTTTGCTTTGCCATTGTAACCTTGACAAGTAATAGGTTTTGCTTTGATATTTTAAAGGGGCATGTGAATATTCCCAATGCTGTTTACTTAGGACAAAATGGGCTTCTTGCTGAAGTGAGTGTCCAAGCTGTGCCCCAAAGTCACCATGTGGTTGCATGTTCCCTGCCACCTATGTCAGAGCTGAGGTGAGAAAAGCTTAGTAACAGACAACAGTGAAAGCAAACTGTTCAGGGAAGCCTCCAGGACCTGTGGCTCCCAGGACCTCACTAGCTGATTAGCTCCTGCTCATGGAAGGGTTTTGCAGCAGTTTTGCATCCCCACATCCGTCCAAGCTGAAGGCAGCCCTGTGGCCAGTGGCCATCCTGCTGGCTATTGCAGAGGTGGTAATGTTGGCACCCTATGAAGTCGGTTTTGGATGAGTCTTCAGACAGCTGAAATTTAGTCAGCATTTGTTCTGCATCAGTTCTCAGAAGTAATTTTCTTTGGGTGTGTGAGCTGCCTGTGTTCTCCTAATCACCATTCATCCTGGGCAGGGGATTGGTCTGTGTGTTGCCTTTCTGCCTGCTTATTCTCTGTGCCTTTTGTAGTAATCCTTTGCCTGTAATTTGTGGACCATCCGTTTCACTTAAAATTAGTTCCGTATGATTGCAGATTTTCTAACATTTGCAGATTGGTTACAGCACATTAACTATTTTCTTCCCATATCCTAATGACTCCAATCAACCAAATTGGCTACAGAGCAATGAAGTATATATGTGGGTTTCTGTGCTCTTAACTTGGGCACGAAACAGTCTCTTGCATTCGGAGAGAGACTTGCTGTTTCCAGGAGATAATCAAATGTGCTTTCCAAAAATGTGCATTCAGGCTCTGTCTTCCTCATCAGTGCTATGAGTACTTTATGAGGTGGAAAGAAAATTAAAGGATTTTTCCTCTTCAAATTCTAGATAGCTGAACACTGAAGTGATGCTGCTGTTGCCATTTGCCTCCAACACCTGCCCAGTGTCAGAATGTCTATACTGGCACCTCACTGCTATACCCAAATTCCTCCTCTGCCAGAGCACACAGCACTGAGAACACATGGTCCAGCCTGTTGTGGTCATAAATTGGGCTCAGTAATGTTATGCTGATTTATACTACTTCAGGAACTGCTCTAGAGTGCTGGCATCTTTCCGTAGTGAATTTCCTTTCCTTTTAATAACTTTGCCATCGGTGCTCTGCAGGCCCATTCCATTTTTCACCCCCAATCCTCCCCTGTCCCATGGGCTGTTTGTTTCCCTTCCTTCACACAACTATCCTCTCACAGTCATTAGCCTTCATATTTCAAGAAAACCCACTGGGACTTTTCTCTGTCAGTGCCACTTCTTAATGGATCAGAAGGAACGTTTGCCTGGCATCACTTTAAGTTTTGTCCTATAATGAATGCAGACTGTGCACAGGGGCTGAGGCTGGATCTTTCATCTGTGCAGGAAGGCAGGGCTGGAGCTGAGTTATTCTATTTCCAGAACAGCTGCTTCTTCAGATGAGCTTGTGGGACTACTTTTGACAAGTTGCGTTGTGCAAGAGACTTGGAACTTCCACCACTGCATCACTTGTTTCTGCTCCCAAAGCAAATACATTATGCTCTGTTGTGTTGTCTGGCCCCACTGTCCTGGAAGAAGAGAAATAGCTGGGATTGAAGCCAGAACCCTCTGGGGTTGGTGCAGGATGCTGGTCTTGAGCTCGCTGCTGCTGCTGGGCTTGTCCATGCTTACAGAGATGGATCATCTAGGAGGATTTCCTCTGGCTGTATCTCCTTTTAATTAGGCCATGTGCAAGGAGCAGCCAACAGCTGTGGGAGAGCTGCTTGCCAACACATAGAAGGACAAAGAAGGACTGAATGGAGCACTTACCAGCTTGGACCTGTGAGGTGTTGGAGCAGGAGCTGCATGTTGGTATTAATACAGTTCTGTACGGGACAGGATTTCTCAAGTGTGACTTTGATAGTGCCAGAGTAATTCATGCTACTGTTGTTTTCCATTGCTTATAGCCCAAACTCACAATCAAAAACCATATCCAAGAAAAAGAACTTTTCTGAAGAGGCTTAACTCTAGTATGGCTTGGGTATGTTTCTCAAGAAGTACAATGGTGCCACTGAGGCTGTGCAGAGCTGAGACTTAAAGGATGTGGCTTGTCTTAAAATGCACTACCCCTTGCTCCACACAGCAGAAGGCCAGTTGCTCTGGAGGGGTAGCCTGGAAGAGCAGGAAGCAGGTTAGAGTTGCACAAATAAGGTTGTAAAGCCACCAAGTCACACTGTCTCCAGGACTATCAAGTGGTGGGAGGGACTTGTTTGTGCATCCTGGCAGGTGGCATTTGGCATATCACCTGTGGGAGCTCACACTGGAAAACTTCTTTAGCAGTGTTTGCCAGCTTCTCAGGAGCCTAATGCACTGGGAAATAATAATGAGATCTTGTTTTAATAGTTGTTTTGTTATAGCCTGTGTTCTGCTAAGCTATTATCAGCATACTCTGTGTGGCTTTTAAACCCTTGTTCCAGGCAGGAATTGTCCTCTCTGTAATGGAGAGTGGCTTGGAGGTGGGTGTCCTGAGCTTGATCCCTCAGCTGGGTGCAGTATGAAGACATCACTGAGGTATTGGCCAAGGGAGAAGCAGTGAGGATGCTGCTCCCCTGAGCGTGATATTCGCACATAGGTGCACTTGATCTCCCTCTGCAGAACGAGTGGGTACCTTGGTGGCCACGAGCTGATCATCTTCTCACCAGCCGGAGGTGCTCCAGTGCTTATGCAGTGCACTTAGCCCTTGACAAGCATGCAGAATCCTAAACCTCATCCAGGAAAATCCATGCCTGCCATAAATTGTTACACCCTTGCTTTTGCTTAGCCAAATTATTGCACTTTTCTTTTACTGGCCCTATGGATTTCTCCAGTTTTTGGCTTCTTTCTTCTCACACACTGCCTGTGGGTGGTAGGGGCAAGGGATGATGGGCTAGCTGCAATCCAGATTGGTCCCCCAGAGTGTGGGTTTTACACTTGTAGCAAGTGACTGGAGATAGTTAAGTATTTGGTTTTGCAGAGTGCAAATTGATGTTTTTCTGCTTCCTCTCCCCTCCCCCTGATTCTTTGGGACAGAGCCTTTTCTTAAGGAAATAATAGTTCTTAAAAGCAGTAACTGGGAGTTCTAAGAATTACTATAGAAGGAAGGAAAATAAAAAACATACCCTTTGAAAGACAGTTTAAGAAATACGTTTACAGAAGAAACCAGACAAGTTCTTAGAAGGTTTTGGTGAGAAAGAATGCAAAGTGCCTTTTTTGACTTCATCACCTCAATCTCTAACAACTAAATACATTACTCAAGGTAAATGTGCAACAGGAATATTTTTTAAAGCTGTCTATTGATTTTTTTTCAGATTTTTATTCTTTCTTCTATTTCAGGCCACCTTTTTGCCCCCATCTCTTAAGGCTTGGTGTGCCCACCGCTCTGGGATCTGCGGATGTCTTGTCCCAAGAGACCAACACCTCACAGGACCCAAATTAAATGAAGGCAGTTTTAAAACCCCACAGGCTGTTGGTGTAGATGGCTCCAAGGCAGAACCACATTTACTGCAGGTGGACTGGCACGGGCTCTGACCCAGGCCTTTAACCTCTTCAGGGCAGAAGTTTGTCCATCCCTACAGCATGGAGGCTGTTGCTCTTTGGGATCCCTGGGTGAAAGGGACTCTATAAGCACACCATCATTTCATTTATATTGAACAAAAGGGTGACTTCAGCATCTTTATTGCTGCATCTCATCTGCTGGGCTGTATAAATAGCAGACTTATTTCTACAATATTTTTACTTCTAGTGTCTATACAGTGTAAGGTTTAGTGGATAAAAGAGCACTTAATTTTTCCCTGCTGGACTTCGGGTAGACACACTCTTGGAATGACTTTCAATGTGATGACTGACAGTCCATCTGTGCTGTGGGTGGTATGAGAAGCACCACCATCTGCACGTGTGTGAGGCACATCACCGTCCTTATGTAAGAGACATCACCTCCCCCAGCATGTCCCCCCTAAGGGGGCTTGAGCCAAACCCTCTGCTAGTGCAGGGCTGGCTGCACGGGAAGCTGACATGGATTTACACTGATTGAAGGCCTGGCCCTCCTTGTCACCCTCTCAAATCATCCATTCAAAACATTCTGATTACTAAATTAATTGTTGGCACCTTCAAACAGCTACATGGAGTAGTCTCCTGTTTACTTGAAATAACTTGGCAGTGATCACCACCTTTAAATGCCGCTTAGTCCTGCCGTTTTCAAACGTGTTGGCTTTAAAATTTAATTGAGTTTCCCTTTGTTTGGTGTGTGTTCAAACAGCTCTCTCCAATTGCCTGATTTACCTTCTGGGTTAGCCATGTCCCTGTATGCATAATGTAGCATCCACAGACAAACCCACGTTTAACATCTCTCTTCTCTGTCCTAGAGACTCTCTGTTCCTTTGTCTTTGCTGTCTTTAATGTTATTCTGGCTGCTAGCAGCAGTGATCACCTCCTGCAGCTTGGCCAGCGTGTGGGTAGAGTGGATGAAGGTGGGACAATCTGCAGGCTGTTCAGCAGCAATGCTGCTTTCCCACTACCTGTGGATTTCCCACGGTGCTATCCTGGGGACATTTCTAGCAGTGTGACGTTTCCATGATGAGTCAATTCCTCCTGCTTCTTCAATCAGCCCAGGAAAAACCTGCTGGGTCCCTATTGCTGTCCACAAATGGGTACTGAGACAGCAGCTGCTGTGTGGATTCCACTGGACCCCTTGCTTTGGGGTGATTTACCAGTGCTGAAGAAACCAGAGCTGAATACTGGCCATTTCCTACTCTTCAGCCCCTGGAGCTCCTTGGAGAGTGGCAGTGCCTTCCCAGTAGATACAAGTCACAGGCTTGGGCAAGCACAGAGCTGTGCTTACTGCCTGGCAACTCTCCTGGCCCTGTTATGGGGGAACCTGCCCAGAGGCAGCAAGGAACAGGAGCTGGTAGCTCCCCACCCACCCAGCACCCTGCACCTCCATCCCACTTGCACAAAAGCAGTTGGGTTCATTCTGTATTGTAAGGACCTAATCTAAGTGCATTCTCCTCATTAAAATATGGGCTTCTTACAGCCCAGGTTTGGGAAATCTCTGGGCAGCAGACCATACTTACTGGAGAAGTGTGAGGTGGCAGATATATACCACCAGGCTGTGATGGACACAGCTGCCTATGTGTTTTTTCCCAAGGTGAGCACCGCTGGTCTTACCCTGCTCCTGCTGAGCTGATCCTTATCCCATAAAAAGAGAGCATATTGGTGCCTGGTTTGATGCATCCTCACCAGTAGCTCAGACAAGGGCTGCCTAAGTAAGCACCGCACACAAACGAGCCACTCAGTTCTAGGCAAGGATTTTGGCTCTGCAATATCAGCTCTGTTTCAAAGTAGTAACATTTCAGGGAAAAAATACACCGACAAAATGACCCATGTGGAGCAGCAGTGCCCTCAGTTTGTGCTGCTGCTCCAAGCCAGATAAGCCATTCACCTGGAAACCCTCTCTGCTTGGTGGAAATAAATAAACTACTTATAACCAATCCCATATAACCTGTAGGAAAATATTACCACTATCAGGTGACCAACAGCTTCAGGAATGGGCAAGCATGCCTGGACCCAGCCAGGTGCAGTCAGTGCATCCAACTGCAGCTCCATGGAGCTTTTGCCTTTTTATCCTCTATCTGGGTGGATAGTTTTTTTCATACCCTTTGCCTTCATGTAAACAACCATACAGGTTGCAGAGGAATAAACAAAAATCAGGCACTTGAACATAATTGTTTACTGGGAAAAATACCAAAGCAGAGATCCATGAAATGCGTGTGCAGTGCTGCAGGCACAGCCAGGTTTGCTGGGGCTGTGAAACAGGGAGGCTCCTGACACTTCGGCTGCCCTGGGAGCCTACTTACCTTTGGATGGATTTACAGCAGAAGGGGAAATCTGAAATTTCCTATAAAAGAGACCTGCTTATTGCTTAACTCTGAAGCTCCGTGACTCGCAGGGGAATGTGTTCCTTGCCACAAAATCTACTCAAAACACACATTTTTTAGGCTGAAGTGTTTTGAAATGCTTCAAAAATGTAAACTATCCATAAATGCAAACCAAATGCAAATCTGTAGCTTGAAGCAGAGGTAATAAGAAGCATAAACCCAGTGCCATTTATTTTAATGGGATTTGTTAATTTTCATTTGAAGCATTTAAATAACCACACCAGTAGCTCTAGTAGAAGCTCCCACCTAATGTGCATCAGCTGCTGCTCCAGCGCAACTCTCCAGTTCCAAGAGCTGCAGGTATTTCACACCTTGATGCATGGTGTTTCCCTTAACATCCTGCCTACTGAAAGCCACAGTCCTGCAGCACACCAAGTGATGAGGCTCCAGGTGGCTTCGCTGAGCTCGAATTAGTCTCTTGAGACCAGGCAGCACCAAGCTGGAGCTGCCCATCATTCACTTGGAGGTGCAGCTCAGGGTAATTAATTTCCCAATTTAGCTAAGAAGGCAGCTCAAACCCTGCCAGTCTGGAAGCCCACATGTGATGGCAGGGCTTCAAAGGAAAATGCTGCTGCTGGTGGGCTTGCTCTGTTTACCCATTATCCAAGCTGCATCCGTGATGACACCAGGGCAGTGCTTGAGGGCTGAGGCTGGGAAAGGGCAGGGGGCTGGCACACAGTGACAGTTTTCATGTGGTGTCCCCTGCCAAGCCCCCCAGGTCGCCTTGTCCCTGAGCTGTGAGCTGTTTTCTCCTCAGTTAACTCAGCACGACAGTTCCAGCTGGTCCCAAGCCATTGTAATTAACGCCACGTCTTTCCCATTTCTCTCTGGCTTTCAGACACGTGCCCAGGCTCCTGCCAGCTCTCATCAGCCACCCCCCTGGTGCCAGCAGGGTAAGGGCAAGCAGGGGAAAGGACCAAGTGGGCTTGCACCAATGCAAGGCCAGGCTTTGTCATGTCTGCTTGGGACTGGTGCATCATCTCCCACCTCAAAAGTTTGCTCTTGCACTCTTTGTAAAAGTGTGATAAAGCTTCTTAGTGTTTGGTGGCAGCTTCACTGTCTTCTACCACTGTTTGATGGCCAAGTTGAAGGACTGTGGGGCACCTGTGGGTGTGCTGGCCTTGCTCCCTGTCATTTATCAGGGTCATTTTCTCCTCAAGGTATGCATTTCAAGCTCTCCACCCAGAGAGAGGACCTCTGCCACACAAGAGTGTTATCTTGGTGGAGTCACTCATGTCTCCCTTTATTCTCCATATTTGCTTTCTTCCTTCCCATCTTTAGAGACAGCACAATGAACAGCAAAGGGCTCCTGACATTTGGGAGGACCATAAGAAAAAATTGTGGAGCAAAATGTGTTTTGCTCTGTTTTGCTAAAAGGGAGATAAAGGTTTGGCCAAATCCATGCCACACCTGGAGCTGAGAACAGCTCTATGACTCCTCTGCAGGAGTTCTAAAACCTGATTTTTAACTACCAGGTTTTAGGTGAAACATTTTGCCTCAGCTGACGGCAAAAGTGAAAGATCAAGCCCTCCAAAATCCAGCTCTGCCCAGGCACAAGGAAGAAATAGACATACTCCTCTCACGTTTGGGGGCTGGTGTTTTGATGTCAAGCTCAATGTTCGGGTTTTAAGGATCTCTTTGGCAGTGTCTTGCTGGGATTTTATTGAGGTTGAAAGGCAGAGCTTGTGAGTGTTTTATCATCTGTTCCTTTACCTTTGAAGGGAACGCCTATTGTTTAAGAGAAGTACAGAGGATATGCTGAGTTCTTGTTTAATAACTACCCCCAGTGCTCCAACACCATGGCAACTTAATCTCAGTGCAGAGTTCTCTCTGGAGCAAGAGAAGATCCCAAAACCATGGGAAAAAAACCCATTCAAACCTCCATCCCCCTGGGCAGGAGAAGCCTGTGGCAGAGGTGGTAGCAAAGGGGCTGTGGACACTGTTGGGGGGGGTTTGCCTTGCAGGGTGACCAGCAGCAGGGTGAACTATGGTCATGTGGAGTATAAGATAATTTTGACTAACAGCTGACTGTGTAAAAAAGACATGTCGGGGTCTCCTCGTTGATAATTCACATGCAGAACTAAATTGTTTGCTGGGAACAGTTCATCTTGTTCTTATTGTCACATGTGTGTGTCACCACAGGAAAACTTAGTTATCTGCTCATGTTCAGTATAGCCATCCCTATAAAATCTGAGGGAAAATAAGCTGTGGAGAGCCAGAGAGCTTTTAAAAGAGGAATGCTTTACAGAGGGAAAAAATACAGCATTAAAAAGACATCTAGCAGATACTTCTTCTCTTGGGATAGTTATGTTTTAAAATTTATTTCTTATGGGAGGGGTGGAGCTAGACCCAAGCTGTTAATCCAGACCAGAGGGAAAGTGTTCAGCTGAGAAATATTTTCCTACCTACAGAACCTCTCCCAACATGTAGAAAAGCTGTTTCCCAGCTGGTGCAATTGGTTGTAGCTGTACTTCATGTCTCAAGAGACCTATGATTTTTTAATATCTCAGCAGGGTTTGATCTTTAAATTCTCTTACTTCGCAGAGGGAGAAAGAAGGAAGAAATGGTGGTGCTTGTGAGAAGGGACACAAGTGAAAGAACTCACTGAGGGCTGTGGGAGAAAAGCAGCCTTGGTGATGGCTCCCTGGGCTCCAGTGAGGAGATGGCACTAATGTCCTCCAGATGCCACAGTGTCACCTGGAAACTGGTGTGACATCTCAGTCCCAGCACCTTGTAGCTGAGACTGGACTGAGCATCCGAGTGAGGGATAAGGATTTTGAGGCAAGATTGGGGGATAGGAAGACCAGTAGGGCTTGAATGGAAACACTTATTTTGCCCCACGATTTTAACTTCTTTGATCCACCTGGCAAAGTTGCAACAGGCTCATTGGAAACCCACTCAATAATCAGTTTAATCCATGGTCTCCTTTGGTCCTCTGGAAAGGGAGTGTCCTCCCTTCTCCCCACACTACCCCGACCCTGGCTCCACAACCTCTAGCTATAAAACAGAGATGTTGGGGGATTTTTTAACATTTAAGTTTCTTATTTTGAAAATATTTACTCATTACACATCTGTTGATAAAGGTCCCTCACCAGGGTGTTGGTGGAATGAATGATTGCATCTTTATGGAAAAAGATGGGGAATATTGTCTTTTCCTGCCTGATATCTGTGTGCTGATTAGAATGCATCCCAGCACTGTGGGGCCAGGCTCTCTCCATTAGCTGGGTACCGCACTACCCCTCATTAGCCCATTTTTACAAACTACCTTTGATGCTCTTAGTTCCAGAAGTTGTTCATCAGACACCTCGTAGCAGCCTCCTGAACCCTGCCCAAACCTTCAGAAAGCTCCATCCCAAGCACCTCCTTGGAGACATCCTGCAGAACAACTCTCTTGGTGGTGTGTATGGGGCAGAGGGGGCATTTCTTTAAGTGATTCCCCATTAAATGGCTTCTGTACAAGACACACTGCCTTTGGGCCCTCACTCCATATAAATATATTAAGGTTTGGCCCAGCTGAAAATGCTGCTGTGCTGCAGAGTGGGGGAAAATATTTTATGCAAAATGAATGATGGCTGTCCCCACCTGTGTGAACCAAGGATGCAGGTTTGCTCCTGCAGTGTGTCAGAAGATGCTAATGGGAGACACCTTTCTTCTCCTGTACCCTTGCTAAACCTTAAACTCTAATGATACCAGATTTTAAAAAATTAATGGATTGCATCATTTTAACCATTAGGTCATTCTCAAGCTTTTTTAGTCCTGTCTCATGCATTGTTTTCTTCCTTGCTGGACTTTGGGTTTTGATGAGCTGACAGGACTTGACTCATCCCAGGATACAACTGAGCTAACCACCCTCTTCACATCACAGTCTGGAAGGATGCACTTCTTTCATGTAAAATGGCAGTGAGCTGTGGGCCAGCTGATGGGAGGAATCCTGCCCCCTGCATTTCCCCATGGTGAGGACAGAGAAGGGGCAGAGGTTTGCCTCAAAGCTTCCAGCAGGCAATGCTGGGCTTTGTCTGCTCTGCCCCTGCGGGTACTTCCGAGGTGAGTCAAACCTTGGCAATGCCAACTAATAAATAACCAGGTTTGTAGAGGCTTTGCTAAGCTCTGTTTTGAAAATTAAGTCCACAGAGACAGTGGATAAAAGAGCTGTATCTCCCCACGGGCAGGCTGTGATCAGCCTTGCCGTTTGTGCTCAGGGCATACTTCCTTTTTAATAAACCAACATGATTTACTGGTATTGTTTTCATACAGGGAAGAAGAAAACAAATTATTGATTCTTTTCTCACAAAGAGGTAGCTTTGCAGCCTCCGTCTAACACCAGCAATGATTTTGCAGTATATAATGATTTTAAAAAAGGGACAAGGACAGTTCACCTGTACTTGTGAGCATCCTCAGCAGCTCATTTTATAAGTGCAGATATACACCATTTGCTTATAGAATTGTATAAGGGCTGTACAAGATCAGAGAAAGCCTGACCTTGTGCCATTTCTCTCCCTGGCTCTCTCTTCCACTGCTTACTGTAACCTATGATAGCCCTTGGAACAAATGCATTATCTGCTGAGCAAGCTCATAGCTGGTGTGAATCAGCCACTAGTAGTGCTGGAGGAGACAGCAACTCTGACACCAGTGTCTCTGCAACCTGTGGCTTTGGTTTTCATGGAGCAGAACCTGATCTTGGAGGTGCCTCTGTTTGCCTGACTCGATGGTGTCCTTCATCACTGGAGCCTCCCTGCCCATGCTGGATGCAGATAATCTACAGTGTGAGTGTGTTGGGGAGGGAGGTCAGTCAGGAGGTGAAAACCAGATCTGCATTTATCTGATCAACAACAGGCATGGCCTAAGCCACTTTCCACCATCAGCCAGGAAATCTGTGAGAGGGGCAGAAATTGAATTTCAGCCTCCTCTGTATGAAGCTGGAGCCCTAATCACTAACCTATCTCAGAAATGTAAATTTTGCAGAGTAACTCCTGCAGACCTGGTTTGCAGCACTCAGCAGGAGACAGCCCTCTCCCAGAGATGATTAAAATCTGATTTACAAGGCACGGTGGACAGATGGCATCTGTTTTTTGCAGTCAGTGGTCCCTACAGAATAAAAGAGGCAAACTTCAAGGCCATAGCTCTGCAAAGAGAAATTATTACCCATATCCATGCAGATGCCTGAATTGACACATCTGTTTCCACCACACCAGGGCTTGAATCCACCAGCCCAGCAGGTACCTGAATCCACCAGCTCAGCAGGTACCTGCTTACCCCCCTTCCTCTGTCTCTCTGCACCCAAATGATCCGTATTTCCCAGCCCTTCCACTGCCCCAAATCCCCTAAAGCTGATGTGAGGGTAGGCAAAGAGGTGGGCGAAAGCAATTAAAATAGAAGACAGTGCCTGGGTACTTTGTGCAGCTCCAGCTAGGCAGGGGCAGGGAAGAGATAATGCTGCAGGCATAAAAAAGGCAGGCTCTACTAAGAGCAATCAAAATGCCTCAGGAAAATGAGATTTTTTAAAAGGATATCTGCAAAAGCATCAGTAGGTGGGAGAGGCAGGGAAGGACTGAGCAGTCTCTCTCGGTACAGCCTGGGGCCAGGCTGGAGTGGAGCCCCAGGGGGTGAAGCCACACTGCCCACCTGGGTGCTGCAGGCACAGAGGCACACCCACATGGTTTTGGGGCTTTTTCTTCTACTTCTTGAACTATGATCAGACTTGAAAAACCATGCCCAGCTGAACTAGAGACATCTCCCACATGTGTTGCTCGTTTCCTATTTCTGGAAGAAGAGGAAAAACAAAGGCAGGGAAGCGGCTGCAGTTGATATGGTGCCCTTGCATGGGCACTGAGTGCTGACCTCTTCCAGCAGCACAGCACTCCCCAAATAGCAGCCAGCTCTTCCCAGCTGCCTCTGAACATCCCTGGCACATGCAAAACACTCACTGTGCACCACAGAGTAGGGTGTAAAAAAAGAAGCCCCACAGAGGGACATGCCAGTACCTGAGATGGGAACTGGTGATGACCCAGAGCACGTGGCTGCAGCAAAGCCCCTGTGCAAGGCCAACAGTCAGACTCACCTTCAGACCCAGATAGGGATTAGGTGCATTGGCATGGTGAGGTGCCAGGGAGGCTGATGTCTGACACCTCAGCAGTGAGGGAGGTGGGTGCTGCACCTCCTGGTTCTGCCAAGGTGGGGGTGTCACAGCTGCAGTCAGGGTGATGTAATTTTGGCTGCAGGCAGGGCAGGAGCTGAGGGTTTGCCAGGTAATGGAGGGGGTTCTCATCACTGCAAGGACCACAGCAGAGGTCTTTGACTCAGGTTTCTCATCTTGTGCTCAAAATACCAGCTTTCAGCAGGGAAGATTGAGTCTCTGAGGACACCTCGACCACAAATGATAAGCTAAGACATGTTTCCCTGATCCTTTCTTCTTATACATGTGCTCACACAGGCTGTCCACTCTCAGCACTCTGTTCTTCCCTCTTCTTTCTTTCCTTTCTTTCTCCAAGTCCCTTCAAAGGAAGCTTAAGCAGCAGGACTTTCTGATGTCCTAATCCCACCTTTGTGGAAGAGGAAAACAGGACAAATATCACCTCATTGCTGCTAGCAAAAGGCTTATTTCAGCATAGTCAAAGTACAGGACTCCCATGCACTGCCAGCATCTCCATGGAGCTTATGGGAGACTTTGGTGACATGGGAGCTGGTGGCACCATGTGCCCCAAAACATCCTTGTGAAACAGGGCTGGCCCCAACATTGCCCAGGGGGTAGCTCAGCAGGCTGGGTGGACCTCATCTCCCCCATGAGTTATGTCCTCTCCATATAAAACCCTGGACCAGATCTTGCTGTCTAACATAACCCCCACATAGTTGTTGCCTGCCTCTGGCTTAGTCAAGGCTGACAAGGGAGGCTGCATTTCTTGCTTAGTAGCTGCTTTCAGCTGTTCTAAACCCAAGTCCCTGAAGTCTTAAATGCTGTTTGCTCAGGAACATCCACGTTTGATTAGATTTGGTCATGGATGACACCAGAGCTGTGGAATGTCATCCAAAGGGCTTCCTAAAGCTACCTCCTAAGCCTTGGGAACCACAGCAAAGCATCTGGGCAGGTCAGCTGGTCTTGTTCCAGCATGTCATCCCTCTCCAATATGCCCTGAAGTCCCCTCTTGGCTCAGTGCTGGAGCTGGGTTGTGCTGGACAAGCAATGGTTTTCTGGCTCTTTCTGGCATGGGAGAGGTGAGATGCCTGTGCCCAGCCAGCTCTTCCAGCCTCATCCCTAAGTCAGGAACACCAAGACCACTTGCCAGCAATTTCCACAGGCAAAGCCTCCCTGGTTGAATGGCATCACTTCATTCCCATTTCAGTCACCATCTTTTGTCTGAAGCCAACCATTCAGTGGGAGGCACAGGCAGAAGGCTGTGTTGAAATCAGTCCTGAGTGCTCTCCAGCCCATGGCTTGTAATGCCCAGCATCTGGACAGGGACAGCAAGCACTGCCTTCCACTCTGCTGTTCGCTCTGCCAATAAACCAGCTGGACGAAAACTAGAATGGGACTTTTTACAAGGGCATGGAGTGATAGGATAAGGGGTGATGACTTGAGGGTAGGGTTAGATTAAATATTAGGAAGAAATTATTTACTCTGAGGGTGGTAAGGCACTAGAACAGGTTGCCCAGAGAGGTTGTGGATGCCCCATCCCTGGAAATGTTCAAGACCACGTTGGTTGGGACCCTGAGCAACCTGATCTAGTTGAAGGTGTCCCTGCCCATGGAGGGGGGGTTGAAACTAGATGATCTTTAATGTGCTTCCAACACAAGCCATTCTTTGATTCTATCTCATTCAATGAATGTGCTTTAGCTCAACCCCAGCACAGAAATCACTAGATGCATCCTAGATGCACTTCCTAGAAGCCCAAATCTTCTGTGCAGCTTAATAGATCCTCTTTTTTTTCCCCCAAGGTTTGCCTCAGGGGACCCAAGAAATTGTTTCATGGAAAGTCAAGGCAATAAACCTCCAATTGTCTATGTTCATAAAGAGCCCTGGGATGTAACATGCTTTTCTTACTCTGAGCCTTCCGTGATGCTGCCAGAACGGGCAATTAAAACCTAACACATGCAAAAATATGGCATCATTTGCAGTGTAGCCTGTGCCACTGTATCCACTCACCTCATCCTCAATAAAAACTCCACCCCTGCTTGGATATGGCCAAAAATTAAATCCAATGGAGCAAAACACTCAAAAAGCAGGACTGGAAGAGGTGGTCCTATGCCTGCTCAAGCAGAGGGCTTGGCCAGCAGCACTGTTGAGCTGTGCTTAACCCCCTGGGGAAATACATGTGTAGGCACATCCTGTTCCATTTCTGTGCAAAGCAAGGACTGAGGTTTTCCTTGGAATGTTCCCTATACCTGGTTTGAATCCCCCTCTGTATTCATCTGGCTTGACTAGGGGGGGCAGGACTGAACTCTCATCCCTTGAGTGTTTCTCTTCACTTTCCCAAGGTTGAGGATCTAGTGGGAAAAATCTCCACCACTTTCAGGTGCTTTCTGAAGGCATCATCACACTCTGCCTCCTCCAAACAGCTGGGGAAAGGCCAGGCAGCCCATATGCTGAACTGAAATATTAGTTCCTGGTATTGGTCAAGAAAACACACAGATTTAAAGAAAAGACCTGATGTCACAGTCCTTCCACTTCCTCACCTCTCCTGCTTCATGCTGTTGGCAGGGGCACCATGAGCCTTCATTCTGCTTGGTGATGCACAGTTGTCATAAATTATAGCCTTCCATCCCAAAAGGAAGTAAAATGGTGAGTTAGATTGCCTAACCTGGAACTTGGACAGGGACTGAGGAGAAGAAAATAAACCCTCACGTAGCATACAATCCCAAGCCCCAGTCAGAAGCTGGAGGGGACACACATCGCGTTGCTACCCCTGGCATGGGGCACAAGCACTACCCTGCCTCCTGGCTGGCAGAAGGAAGTCCCCAGGCTGCTAGATGCAAGAAACCCCTTTGCACCCACATCATCTCTTGGTTTAATGATGCTGGATATAGCCTAGGGGAATAAAGCCTGGCTCAGCTCAGAAGGGGGGAAAAACTGAGTCTGTTCCTTCAGTCAAGAGTGAAAGGAAAAAAACAGCGAAATCCCCAAGGACCACATGATGGTAGTCTAAGAATGGAAAACTCCTCGTGTTTGGGAGAGATTGCTCCATCTTTGGCTTGTCTTGCTTTACAAACCAGTGGATTTCAAAGCCCCAAGCATGGTTGGATTTGTGTTATCAGCTGGTTGGCAGCACACAGCTCTAAGAGACATAAATCATTTTAAAATCCATTCCAGGGACAGCTCTATGGCCTATTCAAAATGGCCCGAAGTTAAGGGAAAGGTGGTGCTGGTGGAGGGATATGAAGTACAGCTGGCCGGATTAGGCTGCAAGGGAATTAGGGAATTAATGATGCTCTAGCAACTTGAAATCTGCCGATCCGGAGATGAAACTTTTAAGACGCTCTTGGCAAGCGCCGGGAACAGCCAGCCCGTCGAGCCGATGCCACCTGCTGGAGACAGCACTCGGAGACCGGGATTCATGGCACCGGTCAAACTCGTGTTTCTTGGTCGCCCTTGCACCCCAAATCCCTCTTCTGAAGCTTGAAGGCCTGAGGCTGTGCCTGGCTGGGCAGAGACTTCGGCCCCTCTGTGCTGCGCATCTGCCATCCCCAAGGAATGCTTCTTTTCCTCCAGGTTCCCTATCTCCTTTTTCCCATTTGCCTTATCTGACAGCTAATTATCATTCCAGAGGTAATTGCTGGAGGAGCCATATGGGATCCATAAGCTGCTAATGCTGGGGGATCTTTTATGAAGAATCGTAAGACCTATGCATTATTGTTGTTGATATTGGTATCATCACTGCCGTAAAAGCAGCCAAAATTGCCAAATTAGGTTGTGGAACTGGTTACAGCAGCACAGACACAAAGACAAGGTTATCATCCCTGAAGTCGTTACAAATCTCAGGGGTTTTTATTTGGGAGGAAATTGTATGCTCACAAGCTTTTATGAGAGAGTTACAGAACAAACCCAGACCTTAGGGGAGGGAAGGAGGAGGAAGAAGCTTCAGTGTGGAGACACTCCCTCTGGGATTTGGGAAGCAGCTGCTGCCAGGGAGGCAGATCCAGGGGGGCTCAGTGCTTCTGCATGGGTGTACATGTTGGTTATCTAATAAGCCATTTCTTAAGCTCCAGTGATACCACTTCTTATATCATAAATTCAATGATCTTCACTTTACTGGCCGTTAATCCGCTTCTTTTCCTGACAATTTTATACTCTTTTGATAAACTGTTTGTCTAACTGCTTGGAAGAAACAATGTCAAAAGCTGTACCTTAGGCGTTCGCCCAGCTAATGAAGAAAATCCATCACGAGAAGAGTTTATCTATTGCTTTGCTGGATGTAAATAAAACATCAGACTAATTTACTTCCATTAATCTTAAAGGCCGTCGCTACAATGATAGTCCCGTGTCAGAGTGGACTGGTTTTTTTCCTTTTCTGCATAAATATTTAAGTAAGTACTGAAAGTATAAATAAATTGTTTTCTAAAAGCCAGATTATTTTTATATCCAGTGATTTAACAATAAATTTGGATTTACTTGCTAGCTCTTGCCTTTCAGGCAGCAGTCAGCCCATGCTTCCCCTGCACAGCACAGGGATGCTTAGATGGGTTTTGCTCAGAATCTTGTGGGGTCTGTAAGTGTCACCCTCAAGTGACACCCCACTGGTGCCACTCCTGGCCAGTGGGTGGGTTCAGTGGGTGCTCAGGCTGCTCTGTGAGGTCTACATGGGCTGTTGCAAAGACCATTTTGTGTCCTGTGGACATGACAGGCAGCTGAAGAAGTGGCCTTTAAATGCAGCAAAATGGTATTTAGTTTATGGATGGTGAGGCCAACAAAGCACTGGAGCAGGTTGCTGGTGGTGTCCAGGGGTCACCAGTTTTGGGGGCATTGAGAACAGGCTGAACAGGAGTAGTGAAACAGCATGTGTTTGCATGCATACGTGTGTGC
>NW_008676085.1:49731-52280 GCF_000695815.1 Acanthisitta chloris
TTTCCAAACCCCAGCCCTATTTTCTGCCTGCTGAAGGGCTGTGCACGGACAGAGATCTGTTAAGTACAGACCATGTCACTCTGGATCGCTGTGGAATGAAACAGTTCCCTTCTGGTGAAGCCTCATGAGGTATGCCCATGCTCTTTCTCAGAGCACATTCCTGTGTGCCAAGTGTGAGCATGAGGGTGCTGCAGGGATGCCTTCCTTCAGGGAACAGCGAGGAACTCCTTCCTGCCTCAAGGAATACCTTACAGGCTTTTCCAGTAGCTCATGAAGTGACAAAAGGAAGAACAAGGTGGAGGACAGTTGCACTGAGCTTTCACCCTGGGCCTTTTTGGGTGATGTGTGGAGCAAGTGGTGCCTCCTGCCTATACTGGTGGGTCCCTGAATGCACTCACACACAGATGGCTTCACTTTTCCAAAGGTCTTGGCTTCTTGCTTCTGCTCTTCTCCATCCTGTCACCAGTGATGCTCACAAGAGCATCCTTGGTAGGATGGGGGTTGTATTTACTTGCCCATAGTGGGAGCCACCTACACTTCAGCTCTTGTAAGACCAGGGAAGGTGCCTTAACTTGTTTCTCCACAGTTTATTCCCTTGCTTAGCTGCTGCTGCCTTCTGAAAGCCAAAGCTGTCCTTCCCTAGCCCACAGCCAGCTTGGACCATGTCCTTTTTTTGGTTACCACACCCCAACAGGATCAGTGATGAGATCTCATGAAATTTGGTTATAACAGGGTTGCTGCTCAGATGAAATAATGTTAAGCATGGCCCCAAGTGAATATTAATAACTATTAACATATAATCATAAAAATAATTTCATCATAGGAAATATGACACATTTATAGCTGGAGCAAACTGGACTCAACACTAGATGGTAAAGGCTGATGTAAGTTGTCCATAGGATTCGTCTGAACAGCCATGACCACAGTTCAGAGCCTGTGCTGGCAGCATAGACAAAGTCACGGGAAAAAATGGCTAATTAGGGGAGATTAATGATCAGTCTTAGCAAGATCGTGGCTTTTGCTTCTCTCATTTATGTGTACATGGCTCTTTGTTAAATCATGAGTGATTTTTATTCACATGCATAACTGCTTACAGATGTTCCTGTATGTGTTCAGCCAGCAAACTCACTTTACAACTAAGGAAATGCAGAAAAAAAAAAAACAACTAGAAAAATCCCCACTACCTTGTGAGATGTTAAGGCTGAGCAGAAGCAACCAGAGACATGACAAAATTTGCTGTTTCAGGACAGCAAAGTCTACAGCTTCAGCCACCGTGCAGAGCCTCACTTGCCCCTCGATTCTTGCTGAGAACTTGGCTTACCTTGGATGATAACCTCTCTTTTAATGAAATTTCTCATTTTAATGACTGATGTTACATATCCTAAGTAACACTCTTGTCACCTCGTAGCTTTTCACAGCAAAATTTTTGGATTTTTTTAGGTTACATTTAGTCTCCTTTATTCATATATGGATAAGCCTGGGCATGGTTTTTCACTGGCCACAGGATGTGTTATTTTGTTCTCCTCCATGCTTGCAGGCTAAGCTCACCTCCCAATAAAACATCCCTACACTTTGGGCTTTAGCAGGGCTTCCAAGACTTTTTTCCATTCTGTGGCAAACAGGGTCATAACTCATGGGGTGGAGACTGTGCTGGGGATAAGGCTTTCCCTGGCTAATTGGAGGGCAGAGCTCCAGGAAGATGCTGATAGCACTCTGGATGCTGATCTGCCTGTGCTGCTGAGTGCCAATGCATCCTGAGAGCACTCGTGTTTGTTGATTCATGTCACCCACACCTCACTTCATCTCTTCAGCAAGAGGAAAAAGGGGACAAAAGGTAATTGCTTGTGCTTATCAGCATGAGTATTAAAGCATCCCCTTGCAGACTCTCAAACTGACATGATGTTAAGAGGGATGGAGCAGGGAAGGCATTAATACCCACCTTTTCTTTTCCTACTGCATGGGTGGCCATGTTCTTCAAAGCTATTGCATGGGACAGCAGCACAGACCAGGTACCCACACCAGTGTCACTGAGACTTTCCAAAGACATGAGTGATTTGGGAAGCCCCACCTGTAGCTCTGGAAAAATGTATGGCTGCTCCCTGAGGCCCCTTAAAAAGCCTTTTCCTGGTGGCAAGCCTTCAACACACAGGCCAGGAACTGGCTACTCCTGGCAAGCAAACACTGACTGCATGCCTCAGCTGGGAAACACACTGCAGGGAGTGATAGGGCCTATCCCTACATCTGTTTACCTCCTGTTCATTTTGCTTTTGAAATATCTCTGAGCCATGACACTTGAGGACCTGCCTGGCTGGGATGCTGCTGTCCCTCATCACAATGAGCGGCTGGGCAAGAACCTGAGGGATGACATGAGTGAGATGGGCTCTGCTGGAGGTGTCAGCATGCTCAGGAAGCGTTTTGCACTTGATATAGCCTGGCATTTTTGTTAAAACATACTTCTGCAAGCCTTGAAAAGAGTTTTGCAAAGCCATGCCCAAGAGAACAGCCAAGAGTGCTTTTCACAAGTTTTGCTTTTTAATCCACCGACAGCA
>NW_008676085.1:52302-55555 GCF_000695815.1 Acanthisitta chloris
TTTAAATCTTCCCACATTCAGAATACACCTTGGCATCAGACTGGGCCTGCTGAGGCATGGCTCATGGTGCATGATACATGGTACATAGCACATGGCACATGGGACATGGTGCTCACTGGGGATGGTACCATGGGCTCCGTTGAGGGCAGCTGCTGCAGTCCAAGGTCCTGCCTACCCCCAGCTTTGGACAGAGGCTTACACTCACTCCCAGGCACACATCATATACACCTTGGCATCAGACTGGGCCTGCTGAGGCATGGCTCATGGTGCATGATACATGGTACATAGCACATGGCACATGGGACATGGTGCTCACTGGGGATGGTACCATGGGCTCCGTTGAGGGCAGCTGCTGCAGTCCAAGGTCCTGCCTACCCCCAGCTTTGGACAGAGGCTTACACTCACTCCCAGGCACACATCATCTCCTCCATGGTGGGAAAGGCAGAGCTCAGCTCTAGTGTCTTGTCTCTGCTTGATCCACTTAGAAAGTTCCGCTCTGCTTTCCCCTTGCCTCTCTGCCTAGGATGTCTTGGAAACAGTGAAGGTATCATCAAAAAGTCCAGTGCAAGCCATGGAAAGGCTGCCAGTGTCTTCCTCCACTGCCTCTTTAACCCTTCACAGGATCCCTGTAGGCTGTTCAACTGTCCAAGCCTTCAGTTTTCATAGTTGCTGGGTGTGCGTGTGGCTGTGTGGGGGTGTGAGAAGGCACCCAAAAAGTCTCATAGATGGGCCCCTCCTTTGAAAATCCATGCTGAGACTATGACTTAGTGACTGTTGCCTTTCTCAAGCAGTTGTGGGTTGTTTCAGATGTCTCCTCCTCCTCTTTCCTACTCCCTCTGATCCTGTGTCCTTTTCCAGAGCTTCCTACAAGGTAGGGGAAAACACCTTGTGGAGAGCCAAGCATACCATCACAGTCTCACATCACCCATGCTGAGGGCATGAGGTACATCCATTGCTGCTGGGATTTGCAAGGCAGACACTCCATGCCAGCTGGAAATCAATTCAGCATGGCAAGTCCTCAAACACTGTCAAGTTGTGCTCCTGCATGTGGCGGAGCAGGATGCGTGCCCGCCTGTCAATGGTCCGAAGCAGCGGCCTCAGCCCCTCCGCGCCGCCCTGGCTCTCCCAGAGCTCCCGGTCCATGCGCAGTGACTCCAGCAGCAGGTTCTGCAATCTGCCTGACTGCAGCGTGGCCACCGCTGCCACTGGGAAGCTGCAGAAGAGGAGCAGAAGAGAGAAGGAGGGAAGGGGCTACCCAGGGAAGTCTGAGCAGGGAGGAGAGGAGCAGCAGGGCACTCAAACAAAGGTGCTTCAGGAAGAAATGCATGTCCACCCAGAGGAAGGCAGGATGAGGAGCCTTCTACTGAGAACTCTGCTTATGGTGAGCATGCAGGATAGCTCCATCAGAAACAGATCCAAATGAATTCCAAACCATGGGACCCATAGCATGCCAAAATGCCTGATGGGCAACGACGCAAGAAATGCTGAAATACCTGGTGATTCATTATTTTTGTGTGGCTGCCAATTAAAGAGGGCAAATAGGCTTTGCCATCAGCCTCCCAGAGCAGAACGAAGAGCCAGTTGCAGGGCAGGGGCACATAGGATGGTTTGGTGAGCCTACCTACCCACACTGTTCTGGGTGGGAGGCCAGGAGCAGCAAGGTGGTGTGCACACAGGGCTGCTGACTGTCCTGCATGTGCCAGCTCAGCCCTCACCCAGGATGTGCACATTCCTACCTGTCTATGCCTTGCAGGAGCCTGAAGTTGAGCTTCTCCTCAGGGTGCTGTGGCCTGCCTGCGTTGTCGATGAACACCAGGCGGGATGGTGCACTCTTTCGGACCTGCCAGGGGGACAGGAAGAAATTCACTTACTGCAGGGAATCACCGGTGTAGGAGGTTCAGGCTGTTTTTTTAATGCAGTGAGAAAGCCTGAGAATATTTGGGATCGGCAGATGCCAAAGTCCAGGTCCCTTCATGCCCAGGCACACCTCCCATCGTGGACTCAGTGTCACCATGAGACCTACATTCCCTTTGCTACCACCTCAGCCCTGTAAGTGCATTCCAGACACCTTCATCTTAGCCCCAGAGCAGCCTCTGTGGAGCAGAGGAACATACCAGGATGTGGACCAGGACAAGCTCTTCTGGGTTCCGGCACTTGTCATGGAGCATGTCCTCCATGCAGGGCTCAGAGGGATCAGGCTGAAATCCACAGCAGTAGCGGTCCAGGCGGTCATGAACCTTCAGGAGATATTTGGGAACTTCAGCAGGGACACATGTCCAGAATGGGAAGGTCCTGTTGTGAACCTTTCTTGCACAGGGGAAAATGAAACATTTCTAGGGATTCTCAGTAGATGTGCAATAGAAAAGTAGCATGTACCAGTGAGTGAGAGAGAGGCAGGGAAGCACACAGAAGATGAGCTGACTTGCAAAACCCCCTTGGCATGAAGAAGGTAATGACAAAAGTGATGGTGGCAGGCTTTCCTGATGGAGTTCAGACACCTTCTGCAGCTGGTACCTCTGTACTCTGTATTTGCACAGAGCAAACAGGTTGTGCTTCCAGCTGAAACCAAGGGAAGGTGTACAGGATGATGAATGAAAAAAAGCCCCAACAAAAGCACCCAAGGAAACCTAGGGTTTGAAACTGCAAAAAGATTTTTTTTCGCAAGTGTTGGTGCTCTGGATGATGGTTTCATCTGGCATATGTACACTTTCATGCATTCCTATGATAATCTGAGCTGCTCTCAATGGAGAGATGAATGGAAAAGCATCAGCAAGGGAAAAAGCGATCTGCATACACAGAGCACGCCTGACATTTAAGTTGGGCCACGATTACTTGTTTTAGTTACGTTTGTGTTTAATTATTTGCAGGTGCTGCTAAGGTTCTGTGTTGTCGAGGCTGTCAAACCTCCTGCTTCCTACCCCAGTTCCCTGCAGAAACTCTGGTGCTGCTTGGCAACTTCCAGTGTTTCAACCACACGCTCAGAGGAATGAGTGACTTTTGAAAGACATAAATCTCTGAAAGATGTGGCTTCAGTAACCCTCCTCGGTACTCATGAAGCTTCCTCAGCTTTGTCAGAAGCAGACAGCACATCCTCTGTGGTGGTTTGTGGGGCAGACAGGACCTCGCCTGCTGTCAACATCCCTCCCCACAGCTGTGTGTTACCACGACTGCGTAGGAGAGCTGGCTCATCACCTCCAGCTTTGGAGGCCTGTTTGAAAAAAAAAAGGTCCCATATATATTTATATATATATAT
>NW_008676086.1:0-577 GCF_000695815.1 Acanthisitta chloris
AACAACCAGGAACTGAATCAAAAATGCATTCTAGATTGTGTGTATACCCAACACCACCCAAGAAAACTTCAACCAATGAGGTATGCCATTTAACCACTGTCCAAAAAGATGTGGCAGGCCTACACACCACCACACACTGGAAACAAAAGCAAACTACTCACAGCAATAGTCAAACCAGTCAACCCAGTTTTGATGTCTAAACCACAGAGAGTCAAGTACTTATCAGGCAGGTTTATCAACATAGTTAATGAACTGAAAAAATTACTGGGTTAAACATAACAATACAAAACAGAGGCATAATCATAACTAATTCTTGCATACAAATTAGATGCATTTTATGCATCCTTGAGCAATCATCTCTTATAAACCAAAGAGTGTTATGAAGACAGGCTGAGGGAGTTGGGGCTGTTCAGCCTGGAGAAGACTGTGTGGAGACCTCAGAGCAACTTTTCAACATTTGAAGGGGCTACAAGAGAGCTGGAGAGGGACTCTGTGTTAGGAACTGCAATGACAGGACAAGGGGTAATGGATTCAAACTAAGAAGGGAAGCTCTAGGTTGGATGTGAGGAAAAAGTTT
>NW_008676087.1:0-1119 GCF_000695815.1 Acanthisitta chloris
AAGATATTTCAAAATACCAAATTTCATAGACTCAACATGTAGTAACTCCAAAAAGAAAGATCAATGAATGTTATTACTCTTCCATTGAAGCTCAATTTCTGTTTTCATTCATGAATGAGAGGACTATAAAAGTGATATCATAATTTAATTTCCTATTTCAAAAAATTAGACTAATGATTTGATACAGTAAATTATGGTTTTAACAGATTTACTGGACCAAAGACAATAATTAGAGAATGATAAGGCCTCAAGTTATCTAGTTATGTGCCAAAGATTCATAGGTCCTTACTGTATATGTTGGATGCATGAGGGAAGAAAGAAAGGTCAGAAAGATTCAAACAGAAGCAACATAAGGATTTTAGCCAGGGAGGACTTTGCTTGTCAAGGGCACTGAATAGGGTATTACAATAGTTATACACACTTTGTAAAAATAATTTTCATACCTTTTTTTTTTACAATGAACTGTAAAGAAAGGCTGTAAGTAAAGGCATTATAAAGTAGGAAATGACAAAGCAGGTAAATAAAAGTTGTGTTTTGGTCATATGGAGGTTGACCAGATGATTGATGCTAAAACCGAAACAACTTCCCCATGTTATTGACCTGCTATATTATATCCTGTGAGTTTACAGTTTTGTTGCTATTTAGCAAATTAATTTTGTGCAGTGTTTCCTCACAATTCAGACAAAATGAAAAAATTAACTATGCCTTCCATTTAGTAAGTTTCTTACAATGCTCTTAGAAAAAGTGGTTGGATTTAGAAAGAGAATTTCAAGCATGCTTTAACAACTTGAGGATTTAGGCAACAATATGACTTTCAAGCTCATTTTTCCTTCTTAGTGTCAAGAAAAAACATCACATTCTTATAGAAGAAAACAAACATTTTTAAGCATGGATTATTGCATGAACTTCCAAACTACATCCATACTTTATTTTTTATGCATTACACAAGTCCTATTGATATAATACATGAAGACCAAGGATTTTCTCCACTTCCTTGACTCATTATCTGATGGCATTTGGGGAATTGGCTTCCTAAAAGATTGCATTTTTCCATACAGTTAACACTGTTCATACTATCATGCTAAATGTTATTGTTAAATGTGTGTGAGTGATTTCAGC
>NW_008676087.1:1356-4028 GCF_000695815.1 Acanthisitta chloris
CTAGATGATCTCTAAGGTCCATTCCAGCCCCTAAATTTCTATGATTCTATGACCTGTACGATTCAGGGGATTTCCTTTCCAGCAAACAAGTGCTTTTTTTTTTCAACCTTCCCTCATGAAATAAATAAATATACTAATTGACTTGCACAATTCTCATTATAATTCCTTATTTGGAGACAAATATTTCTTCTAGCATGAGTTATCTTGATGTAAAAATGCTGTCATATTATTTGAGTAGTTTTGGTACACCCTTTAGCACAGCCCTGCCTTGAAACCAAGTGCTCTGCAGAGACCAACACACTTCAAAGCATTTGTCAGATCCTGTTAGAAGTGTTATATGACATGAAAAAGGGAGACCTTGATGATTTCATACTTCTAATCAGAATGTCTGAGAGAGATTAAAATTAAAACTACACATTTCACAAAAAAAAACCCTAGTTCCTTCATGTTTCCATTTAGCAGCATTTCCTGTGAGTTAAATCTTGTTTCTTCAGTAGGTGAACCAGAAAAGAGAGTTCTCTTTCTCTAGCAAATGAAAATACACAGATGGGAAAAATCCACAGTTGATGTATGCTCACCCAGTGTTTGAAATATGATGAAGTTCGTAACAGAAGCTCTCAAACTTCCATCAAAGGAGCTAAGGTAATAGATACACCAACTGTGTTGATGCTAAAATGCCTGAAACATCATAATTCTTTTTATAGGTCTCATGGCTTGACGTCTACTAGAGTAAACATCAAATCTATCTTGAGCAGGTTACCTCAGCAACCTCCTTGTAAAAGAGGAGCCATTAGATCCTCCCCTAGTGTTTGTAGAACTTGAGAACATGTAACAGAATTCCCTCTTGTCTAACAACTAACCTCCAGGATTACTCCAATTTCTTCAAGAATTTTTAATAGACTTTTCATCTTCAGATGTTGAATGTGCCCATTGAGTTTAAAGGATCGACCTATTCACCCTTGGCCATTTTAGGTGTCAGAAAACTTCTGTAGGCCAAAACTATAAAAGAATATGAAGCAAAGTAACAGTTAAATTTCTTCTGTAAACAAGACTTTGCTGAAGATGCTGAGCAAGAGCTGTTGGCATTTTTCTTTTCAGTGTATGTCAAATCTGGTTTATTGGAAATAAAAAAATAAAAGCAAGAAAATAAGAAATAAAAAATAAAAGCAAGAGGAAAAACAATAGAAAAGCATCTACTTTTTTTTTTTTTTTGGCTCCTTGGTGTTTATCTATATACACACCCTATATATAATGTATAAAAGGCAAAATTTTGGTAATGGAAACAGAGAAGGGCTGCATGCAAGACTTGCAGTGTTTAAAAAATGTTTCTCTTCCTTCTTTTCCTATATCTACATCGGTAATAAAAAGTTTACTTTATGTTAAGTAGAAATAAATTAGTTTAAATTCTTCAAGTCCAGTTCACCTTGTGACAGTAACTGGTGGGTTATTTCACTGTTTATTTTGACATGCAATTTTTCTCTCTCTTCTTCTTCTTCACTCTCCCAAGCCACTGAGGGATGAAGAAAGTGAGTGGCTGTGTGGGTGCTCATCTTCTTTGCTGGGGCCACTCAACAGTGTCTTTTAAGCTATTTGGTTTTTTAAAATTGTTTAATGTCACTTTTCCCCCTTCATTCTTATCAACCAGCTTACTTTGTCTCCCATATAAATTGCTTAATGTCACTTTTCCCCCTTCATTCCTATCAACCAGCTTACTTTGTCTCCCATACCACACAACAGCATTCTTAATGGGTACAGAGACCAAAAGGTTATTACTAGATCTTATCAAAGCTATTTTGAAATTTGCCAATCCTGACTTTGATCTGTGGCCTTTTTTGTTTGCTTTCTGGCTCTCATTTACTATTAATGAAAAAACATTTGCCATTAGTTTTTATTCCTTTGTAATGAATCGTTTCACTGTGCTTCCTGATCTCTCAAGTGTAACATTCCTTATTCTCTCCTAATATCCTCCTTCAGATGATTCATGGAATTATGCCTGGAGCTCTCCTCTCCTTTCTGTCCACTCTCCTTGTAGTGCTAACTCCAGATGGTTTGCTCACGTTTGCTTTAGAGAAATTGCAAACCTTTTCCACACTTAAACCTTTGAATGCCACTGCCCAGTTTACTTATTTCCCTCCTAGTTTATCAGAGCTTTCAACCTTACTTGGCAATCTTACCTGATTTTTCCCTTCCCATTTTGAATTACATAAGAAATACCTTATTAATAAGTGCTTTATTATAAGCTATTATAGAGTGCAAACAATTTATTTCATATGTTATGTTCCTCTTTATTTTGAAAGAATCTCATGCTTTATGGAGAAAAAATTATAACCAAAGGATTATTTGATGGAGAAGCTTCAGTGGCAAAATGAAAGAATACCAAAGAATACTGTATCAGTAGTTACTTCTTCTCCAACCCATTCCTTTAGGTAAATTCTTCTGCAAATTAGCAATTTTATGTATTACTAATTATTAACTGTGTTGAAGAGTGTTTCATTAATTAGGCCATTTGATCAGCAGACCAGCACTCTCTCTCTCTCTCTAAAGAATCTACTTAATACAGTGATTCAAATGCAATGATTCAAATATTCTCTTTGTGTGCAATTTTCCATGTGTTGCTTGTTGGTTTCTCTTTTTTTTTTCTTTTGTCATGTTTCTATCTCTTCATACACTTA
>NW_008676088.1:0-202 GCF_000695815.1 Acanthisitta chloris
CCGGGCCGGATGACAGATGCCTGCGCTGGAGGAGAACATTCTGCAGCCCCCACATCCAGCCTGGATGCCTCTGACCCAGAGCTGCACTATGAGGAGGAGGAGGAGGAGGATGAATCCTCAACACCTTCGGAACACTCGGACTCCAGCAGCATCTTCTCTGAAGACTCTGTCTACCCTTGCTATGAGCACTCCCCGGAGCCTG
>NW_008676088.1:317-1387 GCF_000695815.1 Acanthisitta chloris
GAGTGGCTGGAGGGAGCACCCTGCAGAGCTCAGAGTGGTTTTTCCAGGAACAGGCAAATCCTGAAAGCTGGTGGTAATTAAAGCAAGTGGGGCGGGAGGGAGAGGGCTGGGCAGGATGGCTTTGAGAAGGGATGGGGCTCCCGGGATCGATCCAATCCTTGGAGCAGAACCTCATCTGTCTTTCCATCCTGAGCCTGTCAGGGTTGGGGTGGGGGGAGAATGGGGGGCTATAGGAGCACCATGGTGCAGTGCCAGTGCTGAGTGCTGTCTCCTCTCCAGAACGGGCTGATGGTCGCCTGCTCCAAGGGCTTCGTGGACATTGTGCCGCTGCTGCGGAACTGTCCCTACATCAACGTCAACCAGCAGGACAAGGAGGGGAACACAGCCCTCATGATGGCTGCCCAGGCAGGTCAGCACCATGCTCACCCCCAGCCCCGTGACACCCCTCGAGAAGGGATGTGACCCCCTGTGCTTCCCCCCAAAACCCCAAAATGAGCCGTCAGAAAAGCTGTGGGGATTAACCTTAACCACAGTGGGAAGGAGGAGGGTACCAAAATGGGGATCAACTTTTACTCCTGTTGTTACCTTACTGGAATTGATGATTTTCTTGCATTTTGGACTCTTGACTGTGTTCTCTGCTGAGGCAGCTGGTGCACCAGTGCTGTTCCCTCCATGGCCAAGCCCTAACCAAAATAAACCCAAACCCTTTCAGTCCTGATCCCTCCAAGCTTCTGCATCCTCATTCTTATGGGATGCAGCTGCTAAATCCTTTCTCCAACAGGCACCACCCATTGTCACTCGTTAACAGTCGGAACTCTAATGCAGCTTCTCTCTGGCTGTTAAGGATACATCACCATCGTCAACTACCTCCTCAACTACTACCCCGAGCTCGAGGTGGACCAGAGAGACCCACGGGGCCTGACAGCGCTGATGAAGGCTGCGGTGCATGGGCAGCAGGACTGTGTCACCGCCCTGCTCCTGGCTGGTGAGCCTCTCCCCAGGGCCTCTCCGGGGTTTGTGGGGAGGGGTGGCATTGCTGCCCAGGGTGGGATGTCCTGGTGGTGTCCATG
>NW_008676089.1:0-5885 GCF_000695815.1 Acanthisitta chloris
TACTTCAGCTCAAACCAGCACAATCACCCTGCTGTTTCCTCACCAGGCTTTGCAGCACAAGTTCTATTTCTTGCCCTGGGAGAATGATGCCTAACACAAAGGGGCTCTGGACTCATCTGAGGTCATCAGTAGCATCCACAAGACAAGCAGCAGTACAGTACCCCACACAAGCAACCTCCAAAAAGTTCATAGCTATAGAAGTAAGGCTAAAAAAACCTGTCCCTTCTCCCAAAATGCAGAGAAACACTTGAGGGAGCACTGGATTTCTATGAGGTTGTCTGAAAGAACTGAGACAAACTTGAGTTGCTTCTCCATGTAATCTTGTCTCCTTGATCAAGGGAGTGAACTTTCCATAGGTCCTAATTCCACTTACAGATGTTTCCAAACAGGCCCCTTGTGATGTGCAGAGGAGCAGTACTGGTGATTTTCCCTCCCTGTGAGCATACAGCTCTTGGAAACAGACACAGACACCATGATGAAGATCCCAGGGAGCTTGTCATCCATGTATCCTGTGATGGAGATCAAGAGTGATAGCCCTTTCTGGACTAACCTCAGTGGGGAAAACGATCCTGTTTCTGGACTAACCTCAGTGGGGAAAACACTTATGAAGTTGAGTTTAACAGGTAAAATAATTTGCTCAGAAGAAGTTGCTCCAAACCATGATGCCCATGCACTCAGGGGCACTCTTTATACTATTGTAAATCTGCTGAGTTTCAGAATAATCTTGTGGAACTGGGAATTACCTTCATGTAACTCTGGCCACTCCCAACAAGCATTAGGCTCACATTTGACACCACCTGAGGCTATCTGCATTTGTTGTGAAACATGCTCCATGGATGAGCTGCCCAAGAACTGTGCTCTCATCTGCAGGCTGCAGATCTGCTTTGCTATATGCTGTTATGGACTAAGATTTGCATATAAGCATGACAGAAATCAACACAGACACACAACATGCATGTTAAAACACTGCCAATATGCTGCTTTGGAGAACATCTTCCCTGCACAAGTGACTAAGGAATGCAATGTGTCTCAAGGCTTGGTCACATTCTGCAGGCCTTAACTATTCACTTGCAGAGAAGCAGCATCATATAGACTGAAGTTTTCACCTCCCTCCCCACCTCAACATTTTGTTGAGCTGCTGTGGCTTAATTTTGATCTGCCACTATTCCAGCCCTCACCAGTGTCACTCAACACCTCCTAAGGAACATGTGTTGCAGCTACCTAAAATCTATATAAATATAACCTACCATATAAATAGGCAAGGACTGGTATTGTTCACTCAACACACTTATTTTGCTACCTGTTGAAGTTTAAAAGCATTGCAATGGAACCTCTTCCTGGCAGCCCTAATACTATCCTTTTTTTTTTTTTTTTACCAAACAGGTTTACAAAGCTGCTTTCTATCAATCTGTAAAGCTTCCCAATACTTCAGCTGCAGGGTTACATGGTCTGCAACCCAGATGGGTTGCTGCTAGTCTCAGTGAAAGATACCATTAACTAACTGCTGACAGCACAAACCAGCTTGAAATTGTACAATTTAGGGAGGGTGAGGGAGACAACAAATCAATCTAATCTTCAGAGGACAAGGTAGAAAGGTAATAGATGCTGGTCTGCCATCACCTTGGTCTCATCACTGTTCTTGGAGGACTAATGTAAATAAAATTTAACAACCAAAGAAAACAGTGAGAGGGACTCTATGTAACCAGCTATGCTCTAGCAGTTTGGCAGATGGTAAAAACAAAGGTTAGGTCCTCAGCCTGAGCACAGTGGAGCTGTAGCAAGTGCCAGATGAAGATCTCCAAGCACACAACATGTACATGACGCAGATGCAAAACAGTGCAGCTCTGGCAGGATCACTTGTGAGCAGAGGACCTGTGTTTCCATCTCTTCCACAGGTGATGGACACTGCACACTCAGAAGGAGTGAAAAGGGAGTATCTTAAGGACATCCAACCTGATGGTAACACAGATGGCACACGGTTCTGTGATACATGCACAGCCTTGAGTTCCTCACCATTGACAAGGAAAGCCCACAGGGAAGCATCCTGTGCCTCCTTGTAACAAGTCACCCTGGAGAGTCAGATACAAGCACCACCTAATCCTTGTATTTCTCAAGTTCACACAACAAAAACTAGAATTAAAAACAAACACACACCACAGATGACTGCTCAGACTGCAACCAGAGCAATGAACAGCTAATACAGAACCCAGACACTAAGGTACCTATGTGTGCTTTGGACAAACAGGAATCATGGCATAAATCTGTTAAATGACTAACAGGAGAAAGCACTTGGGAGTGCCACAACCCAAGAATAGCTGAGACAAGTGGCTGAAGAATGAGAGAAGAGGCTATAAACCAGAGGTCTCAGATCAGGGAAGATAATGTGGGAAGAAGTAAAATGCAATTCAGTCAGCAAGAAGAATTTTGTCCTGCTCGTCTGCCAGTCCTGGCTGATTTATGGCTTCCAAGGAACAAGGTTCATCCCTGGTAGCAAAGCCCACTACTAAGCTGAGGCCTTCAAGTAGGTCTTTTAAAAGTAACAGTGATCAGACCTGTAAAACCGAGTATGAACAGAAAAACAATGCACTCATTGCTCTTTGTCCTATACTCACAAATTCCCTTTGATGTGACAAATCAGACAGAACAGCTGATGAGTCAGGCAGATTATCAGGCACAAGTTGTGCCAGCTGATATCAGAATGAGCTGATGGCTTCTGGACAGGCTTGGCTTTATTCACATTTGGCTTTTGTGACACATGCTTTTAACTAGGAAAGGAAGGAGCTGAAAGGTTCTTCACACTGCCAAAACCCTCAGTAAGAGGAAGAGTAACTCTTTTCTGATGTCAAATATATTCTCTTACTCTTCAGTTTCCTTGCTGACATTCAACATCAAAAGTTTCATGCAGGATGAGATCATGTCAGTGATCTCAATCTGAATGTTACCATATGGGTTACCAGTTTTGCTGGCTCCCACACTGGAAGTGGTTTCAATTTTTTACAAGTTCAGTGGTCCAATTTAAGAAAACAACTATCCCAAAATTTTAGACATTAATCTGGTGCAATTTCAATACAATCAATAGAGCCAAAAGAAGGGAAAAATGGCAATTTGATTTCTCTCAGACAAGACTAAGGTTACATGGGCTACAGAGAGAAAAACTGCTTCTTGAGTCAGAAATGAAACTACACATTTGACAAAGAAAAACACCCAGATAATCCTGTTCAAATGCCACAGTTTAACTTGTATTTGTCAACATCTTTATTTCACATAGATCAAGGAAACAGTAATGTTGATATGCTATCAATAAAACTTCCAGAACCTCTTTCTTGCCCCAAGTCATGGTCAAATTTAGCTCATCACAGATGTAATCCCAAGGTGAGGCTTTCTCTGTGCATGGATATATACAGAGGAGTTTTAGATATAAAACTGCAACCTGCAGTTTGCATGTGTGCAGAACGACAAATATGAAGGATAAATAGCTTACAACCATTAACTCAGTGTATGACTAGTCATGACTGAGGTCTGGACTCAACATACACACATGTGCATAACAATAGGTTGTACACAAAGACTGAACAGATTTCCTCTTGACTTGGAAGTAAAAAGTGTGTCTCTAGAAACTAGAAGGATCACAGCCCAGATCTGCAAGGGTATTTAAAGGACTTCAATATACAGGTAGACACTAAATGGATTTCACAAATGCCACCTGAATGGACTAATATTTACCTCACTGAAAAACACCCTCTTGTTAAACTGTGCAAATCCCTGGTAGGAATTTACCCACATTTAGTTGCTCCAATGACTTTATGAATCTGTTTCCTTATCTTCCCCCATTACATGTGTTGGCTCAAAGTCATCAGCTAACTAATGGGACAAATCAGAGTAAAACACCCCTCAAAATATAAATAGGGAGGATAACTTGCTAATGGATAAGGAGAGGAGAAACCAAACCATTAGTGTAGACTGAATAAGCACATAATGAACAAATGATTAGAAATATTGTCAGCACAAGGACAGAGGAGCAGGTAAGCATTTCATCACAGAAAAAGGGAAGAAATAAAATTGGCAAAGCTAACATTGTGACGCATGGCTTCTTCACACACTGATACCATGGGCTGCTCAAGTACCCATACACAGCCTGCTGCTCAATCCTTCTATCACTGATGCTCAATTTAATTTATCACAGGTTCCATCCATTTTCTCCAGTAACCATTTCCCATTTTATCAGATAGAAACCAAAATATGCAACTCTGTAGGTGGGCAATCAGGGACTCAGCTCTCTGCATCTTTACTGAAGCTCTGGCACTGCCCCTCTGTAAGATTTGATGTCAAACATTTGCAGGTTGAAATTGAGTGGCCATATAAAAGCAAAACTCTCCTTCACTGCATGTATTTTTCAGACAGGTGCATTGGTTAACCACCCAGCAGCAGCAGGTTCTCAAGCACCAACAGTACAGGTGCTGAAACAAAACAGATACCTGCATGCAGCAGGGAACTGGAAGTGGTTCTCTGAACGATTAATGGTCATGTCAAGGTGGGTTGTGCTGTAAGCTCTTTTGGTGCCCCGACAACACTGATAAAGCAGCAAGAATTGGGCTGCTTCTAAAATGATATTTTGTTATTCCTGTGGGGATGCCAATCTACCTGAAAAATGTATTAGCTCTGTTACAGAACATATTCCTGATAGTTCAAAACTCCCATGGGTCAAATGATGTTACTAACAACCTAAGGTTAATGCCATTTGATAGCTGTCATATGAAGTACACAATAATTTGATACAAAGACAAGTTCCTCACCTGGTGTAAAACCAAATAGTTTCTGCATTTATATTTGATTAGCTTTACTTCATTCCAGATCCTCTGGAATTTGTTAGCAATTCTATGTCTGGTGGTTCTAAGTTAGCCCCTCTCACTTTACCAACTCATTTTCGGAAATAGGTTTTATATTTCTTGGGTTTATGCTTGCAGAGTCTCCTTCATTTCCATTTGCCTTAAGACAAATGTAACAATGTGTTTGCTTACTGGAGCCACAGTCAATCTTTCTTTAAGGATTGAAAATATCCTTGGCAATGTTGTCCTGCTTTCCTAAGAAAAACAGTGTCCTGACTGGTTTCTAAAGCAAGTGCAGCTGGACTCACTCTGGGTGGGAATTTTCCTTAGGGGAGTCTGGCTTCAGTTTGTAAAACTTGTGCTGGATGCCTCAGAAAATGCCTCCGAGTTTCTAGGACCAAAAAAAACCCCAAAAAACCAAAGAGGCAAGAATGCAAACCTACAGAGAGGATGGAGAAGACAATAGTTCCCCAAGACCATTGTCCTACTTACTGCATAAATAATAGGCCATAAAAACTTCAGAAAACTTAGCCTGCACACAGTGCCTGTTAGAAGATACTTTGATAAGACTTGAGTGCAAAAATGTTTACTTTAGTCATCTTATTGTTTCTGGAAACCTCTCATAGCTAATGTCTGATGTCTTTGCCTTCTCATTCTGTTGCTGACAGTGAGTACAAGGTAAAACAGAAGAATGAAATATTTATAGGTAACAGATATGAGATTGGAACTTCCTTATTTGGATTGTTTTTCACAGTTAACTCTTGTTACTAATTCTTTACATGTGGCTTTACAAACTCTAGTTGGGAGTTTCCTCAGTGCTCACATAGTGCTGTATTGTGTATTACACACATGGAGTCTAAGATAGAACTGTACAGATCAAGGCACTGCAGTCTCACTGACCATCATTGAGACACACTCTGGGATTAGAAAAAGGTGAAATATTCAGTTATACTAAGGCTCATAGGTGTCAAGCCTGACATGTATGTTCAAACCCCTCTGCTGATTTCCAAGTCCCCTGAAAAGGTGGAGGAACATGCACTGTATGTCCCCCCACCACTC
>NW_008676089.1:5922-18995 GCF_000695815.1 Acanthisitta chloris
ACAAACTGCCAGTGATTTTAAACAATTCTTACCCAGCCTGTAACCCATCCTGGTTACACTGGGGTGATTGTGACTTAGCATCAGGGTTGGTCTATTGCCCTTGAAGGTATACTTTGGAAGCTACAGATGAGATTTATTGCAATTGCTGCAGAAGTGGTGGTCCAGTCTCTGAATCATTCTGTACAGTGCATCAGGGAAGAGCCTATAGGCACAGAAACCAAGTTGATTTGGTAACTGCAGGTAAAAAATAGCTCCATATCATTCACTAAATTTATTCTTTTTTTCTAGCTAAAACCACAGAACTCCCCTCAGGAGGTTCATCTTAAAACATCCCTAGGAGATGAGCACTTGAAATCTGGCTGCAGCAGTAAGGAAGGAACATGGAACAACTCAGATCCTTTGTTGTCATGCTTTGATGCCCTTGCTCAGTTTCACAGAGCTTATTTGCAAAATAAGGTTATTTTGCTTCCTTCCACCCACCTTTTGTATGATCTACCTAAATTACCTTCTTTATTGAGCAGTCCTTCTGTTACAGTCCTAATTACAGCACAGCACACCCATCTCAGGGGCAGCCTTGATATATTAACTATCATGCAGAGAACTGCCACTATGAAAACCTGAGTATTTTTGTTTCTTGACCCAAGTACTCAAGAACTATCATTTTACTGTCACATTCACAAGATCTTTTTTGCATTTAATTCAGTGCATAACTGTAGCTTTCTGTGTCACCAGAATCCTAAAGGACTGAAATAACTTCTCAGCCTACAGTCTATATATAACACTATAAGGAAATGTGATTTTTAAATCTTTTACACTGTACAGGAACAAGTAGCAGAATTTTTTTCTGTGAAGAGATGCAGCATTTTGTGCCAGGTTAAGCTAGGTGTCCATGAATAATTCCCATGGTTACTATATTAAAAAGCAGCAACCGCTAAGATAGTTCATGTTTTAGTAAACATAATTTGACAACCATTTTTCAAGCCCATGAATATGAATTGTCTTCACCTTCATTTTAATGCAACACAGTATTTAGTTTTCTCAGATTTACATGATTCAGAGAGCAGAGCAGACCTACATCAGTATCCTGAAAGTGAATTTGAGGCCACTACCCATCTTCATTGCATTCTACAGGACAGGCTGGGTTAACCTCACCATCCTTGGAGATGTTCAAGAGGTATCTGCATCAAGCACTGGGTGATATGGTTTAGGGGTTACAGTGGTAGTGCTATGTGGACAGCTGGACTGGATGATCTTGTAGGTCTTTTCCAACCTTGATTATTCTATGAGCTGCAGATTTAGCTGTCCTCTGATTTTACCAGTGCCAGTACATCACAACGATGCTCTACTACAAAGGGGAAATCTGTAAAGCACCTAATTTTTATACTTTCCACATGCATTGCACCTAAATATATATCCAAGCAATTTCTGAAGTATAGTGTCCAGGGTAGTCATGGGGTTTGTGCTGTTCAGGTTTTGGACTACAGTCAAACCCCACAAATTATACTCTATTCTTATCTATAGAGGAAAAATGAATCAAATGTGAAAATTAACCACTTGCTAACTGAACCTGAATTTAACTTCTAGGAATAACCTGCACTTGGTTGATTTCCATGTGGTACATTACCACATTACAGCAGCATTTCCATCCCAAGGCTCTCTCCCTCCCCAGCCTGGCTGGGCCTTTGTTTCCCAAGTCAGAAACACATCCTTTTGTGCCTGAAAGCATTGGTTCACTCCTAAGGGCATGACACACCCAAACCATCAAGCATTTGATCATCTTCACTAAACTAGTGAAAGCATTGTAGGGTTTTATGGTTGTAAAACCTCCGCTCAGATGGTGTCTACATGGTCTCCATGCTGTGAAACATAGCAGGCAAATATTTGGCATGTACCATTAGTGAGTTCTTTTGAATCACCAACACTACCTTGATTCCTACCTTGCCCTTGCCTCAGCTCAGGGAGGAAATCTCTCCCTGTAGCATAGGACATTCAGCTCTGTAATGAGAGTTACACTAAAAGATGAACTATGCATTACTTCACCAAAAAGCCACCTTTAAAACAACCATAAACCAAACAGATGTTATACATCTGATCCTTAGCATGCATCCAACAAGAGCAGCCCAGATTTCCAGCATAAATGTGTCAGTTTTGCTTTCATTTATGAGCTATCACAGCAGCTGTGGATAAATATGCTTGCACTTGGCAAAGAATGATTAAAATAGGCTTCTTAGGAAAATTTCTATGACAGGTAGCCATTTCACACCTGACAGTGCGATTAAGTCAGAGGGAAACTTCAGAAAACACCTAGTGCTTCAATGTTGAACAAACACAACATTTCCTTGATGAATATTTTAAGAGGAGAAACATTAGTACCAGAGAATACTGCACTTCTGCATTAACCCTAACTGCTATTCCAAACAGGCTAAATAACATGGTTCAAGAAGCTACTAGGTGCTACAACACAACAGCAGAACTACACTGGACACTGGTATACAACTGGCATACAAACATATCCATATTTTGCCACATGCTGTGCCCCAGATGCACTACTAAAAATTCTTCCTTTACACTGGCATGACTGTAGTGGCTTCAGTGAGACTGGACTGGGAAAACAGGAGGAATCTGTTCTTCCCTGTGGTCTTTCCCTCAGAAGTGCAGCCATCAAGCTTCCTGTAAGAGTAGCTAACTGCAAAAACCCCCCAAACCTTGGCTTTATCTGGAGCCATCAATACATATTTGTGAAGAAACCCTGAAGAATGTTCAGGTTTCTCAGCCCCACATGCTTCCAGCAATGTAACAACTGGAAAGAACACATTTCTAAGTGAGCATTATAAAAACATTATTTTCTGCAGCCGTCTGCATCTTTTTTCTGCTATAACCACACATACTTAAGTATGAGTCATGCCCATGACAGAAGCCTGGAATTCCCGTGTCCCAAGCTATAAGCCAAGACAAAGTTATCCAGTTTCCAGTCTCCTCCTGTTTTCAATCCAGCATTTTCTCTCACCCAAATCTCCCTTCTATATAGTATTTTACATTCCAAGAGCTTTAGAGACAGCCTTGTCCTCCTCATCTGCATTTTGTACACGGAGGACAAGTTGTGGCTGCCCAACTCATAAGGATTGACCATACTTGAAGACTACAAGGACCATATTTCAAAGCTACAAGGTCACCCCAACTTGTTTTGGAAGTACCATAATTTAGAGGACTTACACACACACACATATATATATAAAAACCCATAGCAGCTCTGCTAATGTCCTGACACCTACTGTTTCTGACCATCAAACTTGCAGTAAGCTCTGCGTTAGATCATTCCTTGTGCAAGGAATTGTGCAAGGCAAAGAACACGATGCCGTAAGTGTTTGCAATTTATGAGTAACCTCTAAAAAACTCTGCACATGCCTCACAGATATCACACATTTCTTTTGTTTCAATGAGCTGATACTCAGGGACAAACAGCACTGGTCGATTCTGTACTTCAACTGGGAATGCAATTAGCATAATTGGCTGTTAATCTAAATATAACAGGACCTGAGACACTGTCAGTATGCAGCTCCTCTGCCCTCAGAGGATCCATGCTAGGGCTAAATCCAACCTGTAGTGCCTGGTGCTTGTTACAGCACTGACTGTGCTTCTTCCCTCATAGTGGAAAAGAAAGCAGGAGATGAATTACAGATGCAGACAAAAATCTTCCAAGCCACATTCAATTTGGTTTCTTTATCATCACTTAGTCCAGATACCATGAGATGTTCAACTGCACAAAGGCACAGACTCAGATGTCATATTAATGTTATCTATTACTCCGTGCCTTTGGGAAGGGGGAAGGGAGTTTTCCCTCTCCCAAACTGCATATTTTTAACATCTGCTATTTTAATGCAATTTTCAAAAATTATTTCTGAGCTCTGGAGCAAAGAGCTTATTGGATGGCAGAGTCCCACAGAGCCTAAATTAGGTGTTTTAGGTCACAGAAATATCTTATTTCAGCCTCTTTTTTAGAGGCACACAATACCTGGGGAGAAATTTCTGCTTGTTTGCATCTAGCAACATGCAGTGTAGAAGAATGAGGATTTATTTAAAGCTGCATTTTGTACATTTTAAAGAGAAGTTATGACTGTTTAAAGATGTTGAACAGCAAACTGAATGTGCTTTTAAGCCCTTTCCTGGCTATGGGGAGTGGAATCTCTGCCAAAAAAATCCACAAGACTTCCACTAGGACAACTCACCTGAGCTACACACAGGACTGAGGATGAGATCTGTGTCCTGCAGTGCACTGCAAAGGGGCAGGGAGTGAGAAGGCAAGTCCTGTCTCGAGTTTCCACACATCGTTTTGGGCTTTTGCATGGGGGAGAAGCCTCTCCCAGAGCTGTACCCGCACAAGTGAGTGGTGGATTGCCAAGACACTGGTACACACACCCCACAGGTGCTGGGCACAGACTCCTGGGCACAGAGGTTTCCCAGCTAACTGCCCCTGCAGCCAGGGACACGGAACTGGGGAGATTCAGCTAAAACAGCCCCATCTCGTGAGGCCCGTTAGGTATTGCACAGAACTATTTCTAAAATAATGCTTTGCTTCTATTTTAGTTGTTTCCAGCTAAGCAGTATCTCATAGGACTGGAAGAGGTTTCCCTTTCCAGTCAATACGTTTTGCACACACGGCTGACAGATTAACCAGGGGAGAGCTGTCAGCAGGAGACCACCACAGAAGCCATTCCCACAAAGTCAGAGTCCCCGTGGAGCTCAGGCCTGTTGCTCACAGCCAGAGCTGCCCTCCACATGCCTTTCCCTAGCCCTGTTTGGAGAATGTGCTCCCCAGCCACTGCAGGGAAATATCTTCCAGGGAAAGGACTGACTCCCTGCAGACAAGATTAGGTCTCAAAAATTCCTAGAACAACTCCCTACAGAACAAGGTGGGGGAGCAGTCAAACTGAAATGCAGAGAAACAGCAGGTGAATAGAAGGGGCTCACCAAGGCAGTGCCCACCACACCACAACCCCTCCCAAACCAGTTGCCCCACTCTGCTCAGGGTCAGCCAGACACCTCACGCTGTGGCAATGCCCCTCAGAACTGAGGGCTCTCTGACATTCTCAACGGTGTTCATTTTCTGTCCTAGAAACATGGACTTCATCATGAAACCTGACACGACTAAGTCAGTGGTTTTGATCCCATGGATTGTTTGTGCACTTAATACAGAAAAGCTGTATCTGATTTTGTTGGTTCCCCCTAACAATCAGTGCAAAATGATGAGGTATTGATGCTATCTGAATTCTTTCCTCATTACATCAAACTTCAGAAAACATGCTGTGGTAATTTGCACTTGTGACATAATGAGTGTCAACTGCTACAAAGGAAGCAAAGACAATCTGAGAACTGAGGGATGTGAGGATTAAAGTCATTCTCACAGACACACACTTTTATCTTAACTAGGAGGAGTCTTGCTATTAAATTCCACAAGCAAGCACAACTCTGAAAAACTCAGTTGGTAGCAGTGCTGGATCTCCCACATTTTCCAGTGCAAGGATGCATTAAGAGGATCTGGTTCTCCACAGGAAAGCCACAGGACTGTTGTGTCCCTTTTCAAACACTGACAGTGACCCCCCACATAGAGCATCAAGGAAAGCTCAAGTCAGTTTTCCCAGCTCACCAACCCCATCCTCAATTCATCTCAGTGCTTTTCAAGTTCCCCCCTCAATTTTTGCATGCCCTGAATTTCCTCTCCATTTGTTATTGCATAAGGAACACCTTCTTGACTATCTCAGAAGCACCTCCTTACCCCCCCAAACTTCCTTCACCCCAAGGCTGCTGCAGCAGTAGTTCATCTGTGATGAGCCAGATGCTTCACCACTGCTGTACAACAGCATTGCTCCTCTGGGCTGAGTTCTGCTCCCAACACAGGAATAAGAGAGCAGTGCTTGCTTTGTCTGTGCTGCACCTCACAGCAGCACAAAGCTCACCCCAGAAACCCCACACATCTCCCCAGAAGCCAAAAGCCATCTGCAGCCCATAGTGTGTCCTCACCTGCTTGCTAAAGGCCTCCAAAGGAGCTCATTTAAAGCTTGCTTGGGTAAGTATAAATTGTTTAGTCTTTGCAGTGCAGACATTCCTAATCCACAGCAGCATGAGATTAGATCAAACACTTGTTATTGTTATGCTATGGGAAGCAGACTGTTTTTAAGGGGGGGGAGAAAGTTAGAAATCTGTGTAATTTCCAGATATATTGCAGCTATTAATCTCAGCTAAGTAAGAAAGTTTGCTTAATTTTTTTCCCTGTCACCTAATTTCTGTTTTGTTGCCTGTTTTATTCTCATTATGACTTGTCTTGAGACTAAGAGCTTCTTTATGCAGCTTTCAATACATTTATACAGGACTAAGCACAAAAGAACACTAAATATGTGAGTTTTAGCACTATCAAAATATAAATGCATAGTCATATACTGCATCTCTAACCTACAGGAAGCACAGCTGGTATAGCACGCAGGAGTCCTGGGGCAGAACTTTCATCGTGCTGCACATCAAGGCAGTGAGCAAGCCACAGCCTAAAATTAAGCTTTTAGGCTTGGGAATCATGTACCTAAAAAGTATAGATCTGACTTTTTGAGGCATATGCCAGGTTGGCTCCAACTTACTGAAATGCTGTAGCTGCAGGATGATGAACCATAACTGAAGCATATACTGGTCAAGACCAGATACAGGCATTAAAGTGTTATTCCCACACTTTTTTGGTCTCTGAAATCTATCTCAGCTGGATGCACTGCAGTGTAATCACCTTGACACACAGACATAAGAGCAACTTCAAAGAACTCCTCTGTGATAAAACAGCAGGACTTGCCTTAGCTCAAGCAGAAGCCTCAGCTGCAAAGGTTAAGCAGATACAGTTGATGCCCCAATTCAGTAGAGCTAAAAAAGGAGATTATGTGAGTGCATTTGCTCTTGCCTTCATTCCTCCTGTCCCCCAAATGGGCTAAAGCTTTGCCCTGTCAAACTCTGTTTGAGAAACAATGTGCTCCATCTGTTAATCTTGTCTTGCTGCTTTTCACATAGAAGTCAGTACAGTGGCTTTCCAAGCTAAAATCAAGACCTCCAGATCCCTAATGCTGTGTGTCTAGAGGAAGCATTATTAGCCTGAGCTTATAGGTGGGGAACAGACAGATTAAACAGTTTGCCTCTAGATTACTCAAAAAGCCCTTAGCTGAGCCCAAGGTTGAACCCAAGACCTGTCTCCCAGCCAGACCTTCAGTCAGGCTTTTCTTCTCTCCAATAGCATCTGTGATTTTTCCATAGAAAAACTGTAGAAATTATCTGTTACCATTTCTGCACATAAATTTCCACAGACGAGGTTGACAGAAGGAATGAAAATCAGACAGTGGGGAGTAAAGTCAGAGAAGGTAGCATAGGATAGCTAGTCAAAACTGTTCAGGGCCAAGATTCCCAGGTTTATACATCCAAGGAACTGAGTCAGCCTCCTCCCAATAAACATTTATTGGGACCACTGACCACTTCCAAGATCAGCGTGTGCCACATACTAACATTAATTACAAGAGCACAAACAGCTTTTAGCAATCATGAAATTTATCATTCTCCAGGTGCTGATAAGCCTGTTCCCAGTCCTACTCTAGCTTTGTTATTTTTAATAACTTACTCTGGAAGAATTTGGAATGAGAATTCCCTTTTCCATTCATTCCTTTCTGTTATTACAGTCAGGGATTCTAGCAGTTGGTTTCAAGTGATATTTACTGCTAAAAGCCTGTCAGACATGCTGACTGGTAAATATTCGTTACACTGAAAAAAGAAACCCCTTATTCTGTTGATGCACTGGATTTCTGCTCTCCAGGTGGCCAGTTTCACACTACCCAGACAATTTCATACCAAGGAAAAATTTAGTTTTGAACTCCAGAACTTCAAGTGTTAGTAGCAGCAAAGAAAACAAGTGCAAAAAATAGTGTTTTCAGTGACCTGTGTAACTTCCCTCAAATAGGCAGCAACACTCTTTGCCAGTAAATTCCAAAGTCTGTAAGCCCCAGCTCTAGTCTATCACACATTCCTGCCAGGCTTTCAAAAAAAGTCATCTCCTCCCCTCCTCCATTTCAGTCTTGCTGGGGAGATACTGCCCTGGGACCTTGGGAGGGGACACTGAGGTCTCAGGGACTTGTGCTAGTTTGTCACCTGTGCACCCTTCCAGCCCCTGCCTACCACAGGATTCCATAGGTATGGAATAGGCAAGGTAACCCTGATGGCCACAGCAGCCTCACTTATCCACTTCATGAAGGAGGACATGATCAGCAGGTCTGACAGTACCCACCCCTAACTTCCACTGTCAACCCAGGATTTCCAAGATGAACCTCACACTGAGTGTCTTTGCAGAGCCTCAGCTGGGAGAAACCTCTGAACCAACTGCAAAGCTTTAGGAAGCTCTTTTCAGGCTTTTTACCCTGGAAAAAGAAACTAGTAAGGTAAGGGTTCCCCAGTTCTTCTCTCATTCTTTGCATTTCACACTTGGTTGACAGGAGAGGAAAACTCAGCTGTGTGAGATGTTTGGTGTGTATACCACACAGGTTTGGAGGTCAGAACAAATGGAGGTTTGAAAGACTTTCAAATGTGCCAAACTGACATAAAAATCTAGTTGGTGGCAGTAAAAAAATGCAGAACTGAGCCTAGACTACGAAACAAACTCAGTTTTCAGTAGTTCATATGCAGCTCATACTGTGCAGAACTGTTACAAAAACATTCCTCCAAAAGCTCTTTCCCAACATCTGCCCTTTTTAAAGTCACAATTAAGGGTGGCTGAATGTTCTGTTCCTGCTGTTTTTCCTAAAAATCATGTCTTGGCAGAAAAACCAATGTTACATCTTTTCTGCTGCAATGTCCTTCCTATGCCAGCTACAATGCCAAGCATTATTTATAGCCACATAAAGCCAGAATGAGTTTATACAGGACTGTTTTAGTAAACCCAGATTAAGGAGGAGTTGCAAACAGATCAACTTCTTTGTGTAGTAAATCTGTGATCACAAATTTAGGATCTAGAGAACTGCAAGCCATCATAAAAACAGAAAAGTTCGCTGTTGAGTCCTGTTGTCCTCACTCAGGTAGAATCATAGAATCATTTAGGTTGGAAAAGACCTTTAAGGTCATCAAGTCCAACTGTTAACACTGCCAAGCCTAAACCACATACTATACCTTGTCCCTAAGCACCACATCTACACCCAAGGATGGTGATTCCATCACTCCCGTGGGCAGTCTGCAAGAGGATGGAGTCTCCCTTGCCCTCCACAAGGCAGGAGGAGGGAGAAGAGCTGGGCTGGCAGCACAACTGCCCACTCTGCCCAGTACCTCTCTTGCAGGTGTAAGGCACTGTAAAACTATACAAGCACCACCATTCCTGTTTAATTGCCATGATTTTACATTCCAGCCACTCAAAGAATTAACCCTGACCTACACCACTGTAACCTCTTTTACAATTAGACAATTATTTCAAGGTAACACAGCAGCAGTTTGGAGAAAATGGAGAATACATCAAACTGGAAACACAACCCTGAGGAACAGTGTCATTGAGCACTAACGAGGAGGTGATATGACTAATCCCATTATTGTGTATTACAGGATGTTAATTGTGGCTCAAGAACAGCAGTGAGATGTATAGGTATGGACCGTGGGGAATCTCTGAATGGTGGACATGCTATGAGAATGAGACCTGCATTAGATCGTGGCACACAATTTCCAAGGTAGCAAGTGAAAACATTGAAAGTAATGGGCTTCGTGCAATTCAAACATTGTCAGCTCATGTTATTTCTTTGAAAAACTATGAGCTGTTCCCTGTAATGAGCAGGAGGAAAGGGTGTGCACACTTATGTAGGCATCAGATATTTTTAAGCCTATTTTCAATATACTTTAAAGTAAAAAAAAAAAAAAAAATCAAGGTGGAAACTTCCTATTGCAACAATCTTCCTTCAAGCATGCTTTAGCATCTTCACAGCCCCAAGCCATAGAGACTACTCAAGCAAGGACATAATGAATCAAACATTTCCTTCCCTTAGAGCTGTTGCTAGAAAAACAGTCCTCAACTGACAGTCCTTCCCCAAGTAAGGACCCATTGCTATGTGCTGTACATTAGACATTCCCATGACCTTGTTACCTCATCCCACCCCTTCTTGCTACTCCGTCTCGGAAAATTCCTACAGCATCCATAATTCGTACACAGACAGAGTGCTCAACAACAACACATCCATAAACCCTCTTCTAATCAGCAGAGCTCAACAGCACAGACCATGCTAAGATATCCCACATTTCACTGCTTTTTTTCTCATATCTGACCACAACACATTACATGAAAGAGGTTTCCAGCAAGCTTTTGTATGAGTGTGTGCTCACATCAGGTTCTTAAATTAATGCAGTGTAGGTTACTGCAATTAATTGCCCTATAATGCCAAAACATCATGGTCTTTACAAAGAGGAGAAAAGTATTTTTCAGAAGCACTGAAGTCCCCATCAAAGAGGGCTTAAAATCCTTCTGGAAATTGCTTCTTGACTCTATTTTAATCTCTCTATAGAAATAACACATTTAACTGGTGCAGGGATGCTGAACAAGTAATGAAAAGGTCAATCCTAGCAACTCGAGCTATTTCAGTATGAGGTATTATACCAAACCTATCTATATTAAAAACACTTTAGCAAGGTTGCAAAGCCAGGTGTTCAGTAGTTCAGAGATCTGCTGAGCTTTTGTATTGCTTCTTGAAAAGCCTCTGTGATGATACAGTCTAATTACATGATCACATCTTATTTTTCTCCAGAAGTTTCCCATCTCATTCAAGACACAGAATAAATGACAATATTACATTTCATCTCCTACGTCTGGCACTTGCCCCTGTGCCCCTCTTTACTGCACACTGCTCAAAGCATACACTAAAGAGAAGTATTTCTTAAAGGCCTCTTCCAGTGCTCAGCTCCTGCCTTCAAACAGAAATAGTTTTCACAATAAAACAGGCAGATGAGGTGTTTTTACTCTGTGTATACAAACCAGACTCTGCAGCTAACATAATGCACTCCAGACCTTCATCTCAGCCAGCTAGCACCAACATTAAAAATTCCTGACATAGAACAATACATACTCAAAAGTGGCTTAAGATGATGTTTAGGACACTGGGCACTGAGCAAAACTGACTCAAAAATAATGGATATACAAACAGCAGATGGTGATGATTCATTTCCACAGGAACCCATGGTGAGCACAGATAAACACCTTTGAAAGGCAAGGCTCAGACTCCCTTTACATAAAACTTGCCTCGCCCTGCTTTTCTCAACTTCTCCTGCTACTCCTTACACTGTGCCCACACAGAAGTTCGGGTGTGAAGTGATTCTTGTAGCAAAGGGCCAAACACTCCCTAAGCACAGCCAGGAGCAGTGAAGAGGTGAGCACTCAGCTGGAAATGGTGTCCCCTAATCCTGCAATCAAGGGTCAGCAAAGGCTCCGTAGGCAACCTTTGTCCCATCGTGGCACACACTGCCTTCTCCTTTGAGCCCTCACCAGTTCCCCTGGTTTTGTGAGGTTTCATAGAACTACCCATTTTAAAGTTAATTCAATTCCTCTTCTGTACCCAAGTCTTGAGACTCTTCACTCCTAGTTTTCTTTTCCTATCTCTCCATTTAGCTTTTATTCTTTCTGCAGGCCTATCACATTCATCCTCTAGCTTCTGGATGTCATGTGGCCACCAGCAAAGGATGTGGAAAACATTTCTGGGGAAATGAATATGAACCCTGGGAGCTAATCTCAGGGCATCACCAGGATGAACTAGGAAGCAGCTATCAAACCAAATCATTTTAGACCGCAAGACTGGAGAGCATGTAAAGACCTCTCACTTGGTCAGGCTTGGATGGCTCTTCCCCACAGGAACATGGGCCATCCTATTCAACCAAAATATTCTGCACTGAAAAGTTTAGCCCGTAGCCCAGTAGTCCTAAAGCTTTATAAAGAAAAGTTTATAAAATAAACAGTACCTGTATAAATACATGTGCCCAGAAACACCTGGCTTGATGCAGATATGCAAACTGGAAAGTTTCAGTCCATGGTACTTACATTCTGATGAAGTTTAGAAGGGGCAACAGACCACGTTACCTGATGGCCCAGCCCCAATTAACACCTGCACATGGATTGTGAGCAACTAAAGTCAAGAACACCAATATCTCAGGTTGCATTTATCTACTGCACTAGAAATGCACTTGCAAACTTTCAAGTTTGAACTCAGCAGTTTTTATGTTTCCAACACCCCTTTAGTATCCCGTCCTGTATAGATATTGCTGTTTCATAATAAAATGGGCAAAAAGGTGACAAACACCCAAAAGCAGTTTTGCTCCCACTGCCACCTCCCTTCCCACAAGCACATCAGTCAGCACAAAGACCCTACAACTTTCCCAGGAACTAAAAGTAGCAACATTGGAGCAAAAGTATTGAGTGTCAGTGGTGATGATGAGAAAGTTTTGTCAGGAAAGAACAGATACCATCTGACACATGGAACAGCAGCAGTAATTTGGAAATTAGAGACCCAGGCATATGCTTTCTAAAATTATCCATGAAACTAAAACCAAGGGCAACATACTTAAAATACTCTTACAGCAAAAGCCTGCAGACAGCCTGCATGCACACTGCAGGACTGCTGTCTGAACTGGACTGGCAGAGCAGCCTCCCCTGTGCTGGACCTGGAATCTGCCTTTGGATGAGCACAGACTCCAGCATTAGCCTGTCCTTCCCCACCTCAGATGCCAATGCCTCCAGTGCTATGTGTTGTAACATTGAACACAAGACACACTCAGACATACCTTGGGTAGCTCTTGTTTCATGCCAGATTGGTCAAACTATTCCACATTTATTTTAGTGCTGCCTAATTGACTTTCCTCCCCCCAGGATAGCACTAAGCACAGCCAGAACATTTATTTGTTTGATGCAATGTGATTTTCAACCAACTGCAGAAAAATTGGCTTCCCAGTCAGCCTCTCAAGGACAAAAGTGACAGTGCAGACAATATTTATCTGAAAATAGCCCCAGCTGCCCCTCACCACGACCCTGCCTTCAGACAACTATTCCT
>NW_008676089.1:19007-27547 GCF_000695815.1 Acanthisitta chloris
AGTAACTCCCACTAGCAGAGGGGGAAGAGCCCTCCTGGCACACAGCAGCACTGGGTCAACGACAATCACATGCAGACAAGGCAGAACATGGGCACTGGCTAACCAGGACAGTGCTCAGGGATGCTAATTAGCTCGGTCACAGCTTTCCCCGGGGAACTAAAGATAAATAAATAAAGATAAAATTCAAGTGTCTGTGTAGCATCATGAGCTCTAAGCAGAGGGGGAAGAGCCCTCCTGGCACACAGCAGCACTGGGTCAACGACAATCACATGCAGACAAGGCAGAACATGGGCACTGGCTAACCAGGACAGTGCTCAGGGATGCTAATTAGCTCGGTCACAGCTTTCCCCGGGGAACTAAAGATAAATAAATAAAGATAAAATTCAAGTGTCTGTGTAGCATCATGAGCTCTATAAACCACCAGCTTTGCAAGTTTCTTTTTACCATGCATTCCCCACCTTTTCCTCCCTTTATCAAAACTTCCAGTTTCAAGCAATCTCCTGGTGTCAAAACAAGAGGCTTTGACACCAAACCATGCAACAGAAGTGCTCTTGCTCTGCAGTTACTCTACACCATTTGCACTCCAGTGACAACCCATTGAAATCAGTGACCCTATTTCTGCCCAGGACTGTTGCTGTGCTGGGGAGCACAGGAGTGCCACACTATCAGACAAGGTCAAATACAGTTCTTGCTGTACGTTAAACAGGCAAACAGAGGAAGCCCATGGTAAGAATGCAGCTCTAGGAAGAGCCTTGCTCTGGCAACCACAGGCAGGACTCAGTTCTCATGCTTCTCAATGACACTGCCATGGTTTAACACACCATCCCACCTGCATATGTGCATAAACGGGCAAGATGGATTCAGCATTCCTAGCAAAACTGAAGTGTTTGCGAAATTCTCTTCACCATCAAACCCCTGACTTAATGGGGTAATTTCACCGGAGAAAAAAGTGAGACTAGGAACAGTGACACTTGTGGAGGAAAAAGAGATTACTAGGGGCATTAAGGTGGCATCATTAGCCTAACAGAGGGAACAGTAATAAGGAACCAGGCTGGGAGAAACTATGCACAAGTTACCTAGGTAGTCTGGATAATCAGACAACATATGGCCATTTTAAGAGTGAAGCTTTCACGAAGTCAATGAGGAATGAGTTCTGCCACAAAGCCTGGAAGAACAGAAAGTTTATTTAAAAGGAAACTGCTGTGCTCTTTACTGATAACACCACATCTTGGTGGTGCAAGAAGGTTAAGGAGTGGGATAATGAACTCATCCTGAACCTGTACCCTCTAAAACAGCAACAGAGCCGAGTATATGAGGTGAGCTTAGATAACACAGAAACATAAGAGCTGCCAATTCTGCCGATTACCTTCCTGTGAGGTGAGCTTAGATAACACGGAAACATAACAGCTGCCAATTCTGCCGATTACCTTCCTCCCAGCTACTCAGCATAAACCCATTATCACCCTGAAGTGGCAGTTTGCATAAGGTAATCACTTTGAATATTTCAGGTTAAAACCTGTCCAAAAGCCAAGACAAATTTAACTCTGCACAGCAGACCCAGCTAAAGCTGTGCACCAGTCAATCATTCAGGAGCACAGGGCTGAGCAGCAAAAACAATCCAGAGCCCTTACACTTACAAGTGAGGCTGCTTGTTTTAGGACATTTGCCTCAGAGTGTCACTGAATACAGGTGTCATCCCAGGGATATCTGTCTCCTTTCCAGTAGGATGACCAGTTGTCATCCTTATCCTTAGTGGACAGACCAGGCTCTTGCCAGACATCTCCAATAAGGAAAACAGTCAGGTGAATGATCTTAATTTTGGCACTCTGCGCAGGCAGTGCAAACCTTTTCCTGAACAAAGACAGCAAGCCTTTTCAGTCTTGTGTCCAGTAAATGCCAGTTTTTCGTTGACTGCTGGTTTTACAGTGCAGTCAAGGCCCCCAGAGCCTGCAGTACCACATATTTGCACCTCCTGCAGTGTTTCAGCCCTTGCAGACATTGAAGATGAAGACTGAGGCCAGAGTAAGGATTAGCATTTGATGCCTTTAAGATCTTGTGGCTGCTAAAGGCCAGGAAAATGTGAGGACAGAAACTAGGAGCAGTTTCAGAAAACTGAGACACAGGTGACAGGGGAAAAAAATAAATTCTTCTCAAACTCTTCAGCAAAGGCTGAGGTTTAAGTTTGACAAAATGATCTCAGGTCTCTTGGAGACATTCAAAACTTGGGCCAAGGTCAAGCACAACACAAAAGAAAACAAGTAAATATTCATGCCTGGTTTTATGACTATTTATAAAAATTCAGTCCAGCTTCAGTCCTAATTTTCCTATCATTTCTTAGCATTGCTGCCACCCTGTATGAACCATGTGCTATTGATCTATGCACCCACTGTAAAGATTAATTGAAGAACCACAATTCAGGAGGGGTAACTTAATTCCCTTCTGCAGGTGCTCTGCAGTATTTCATACAACTTGTGGCCAGGAATATTTTATTAGTTCCAAGCAAGATCACTCATGGCAAGTGCTGTTGCTCAGCCTTGGCTAGCTGAAGCTGCTGCACAAATCCCAGATCACAAAAAAAGGCTGGGGAGGGGACAAGACAGGGCAGCTACCAAAAAGTTCTGTTAGTTTAAGGACCCAAAACAGAGTCAGCTCTAACATATCAGGATAAAGGGCAAGTATAGCATCCTTTATTTTAGACTGAGAGGGATGCTCATAGCAAGGTTTGGGGCAGGGATACCATTGCTTTTGTATCCTAAGATAGGAAAAGACAAGTTTGTGGGGTGGAATTCCCTTTCAGTTGTCTCACTGCTTTCAAGAATTAGAACTAAGCCTGATACTTACACCTGGTTTGGGAAATAATTACCCAGTAGCATGAAACTGCTTCACTTAATTTGGAGAAAAGGAAAGCAAACATTATCAGATTAATCCTGCTGGTACAAAAACCTTTACAGAAGTGAATTAATAGATGCTGTGCCATTACTTGAAGCAGACAAAAATGTGTCAAAAGATAGTCTTGCTCTGAGGACAGGAGTGAAGCTCTGCAGCCACAGAAAGCTCCTGCCTGGCCAGGGGCTGGTCTCAACCCAGCTTCAGGTGCAGAAAGGGGGTTTCTCCCAGCACCTGTACTCACATTTAAACACCTAGTCAATAACAGAGAGAGCAAAAGTATGTTTTTAAGCCACTCTTCATCAGCCTCTGCTGGGCTGCTCCCTAAACTGGGTTTAATATGTTGGATGTTTTATTCACAGAGCTGATGACCTTGCCCAACCCCAAAGGAATGACTAACTAGTTTCTGGAATTTTCTGGAATACTCAGACCACTTTGACACCTGGCTGAAAGGTGCTATCCAGGAAGCAAAGCAAGCACCTAAAAAACAGGTGGCACCTAAAGTCACAAAAAGGGCAATATAGTAATTAAAATAGAAATTCAAACTCAATATTTAGAAATAGTAAAACATGTCCTAAAAGAAATTCTGGCAGTTGGCAATCAGTTTTACAGTTTGAAAACTCTGAATAAGAGGGTCTACATAAATACATTTTTACATGCTTTTACATCAGCTGTTAAAGTCAGGTCTCAGTCTTGCAGCTGATTCAGAGCTCTGCTCATGGTACAGGAACTTTCACAGGTCTCACCAAGACTGCCTTTTTGTGTAATTTAATATAAATGCCAATTTCAGCATGCAAATTAACTGTGAGGCCAACTCTGAAGAGCTGGCTAACCTCAATTCCCAGTGAAGTCAAGGAGAGTCAAAGAATCCATAAAGGCACAGGATCAGAGTAAATTAGAAAATGGATGATTACCATGTTATGAAATCCTGATACATTCAGTTAGCTAATGCTTCTGAGGAGAAGTGTAGCCAATAATAGGAGCTAATAGTTCATTCCAAAGAATTAGAGGAAACTAGAGGCGGTCAAATTCTGTATTTCAGCCTAAATATTGTTAATGTGTTTCTAAGTAGGTAGGGGAAAAGTCAGCTGTAAGTATTCTCTAGATAGAATAATTAAGTCTCCACTGTGACATGTCTCTGTAGGCATTTATTTTCCATTAATAGAGGATCAGAATTATAGTTTAATTATTCATAGAGTTCTAAAGAGATACTCTATTTTATTCAAAAAGTCATTGACTGGATTACAGGAAAAGTCCACCAAGCTCCCATATACCTTAATAAGGCAAAGCAAGAGACCAAGGGCAGCCTCAGGATAGAGGAGGGAAAAGAAGGCAGGAGAGCAATAGCAGCAGATACCCTGCTCCTGGCAGGGATGTCTCCCTAGGCCAGACCATAGGGATACATCCTGGGTCACCTTTGTCTGTCCTCTGGTGATTCCTCCACTTCCTGCCCATGTGCTGGATCTGTACATGGATGAGATTTCACATGTACATCACCACACTGATACACCAGTCTATCTCAGGCTGGGGTTTCCACAGAGGATTATGCAACACAGCTCCTCTCAACAGGCAGAGTTCAGCTCCTAATTCCTTTACAATGCTTAGAAAGCCTCAAGCTTGTATCATCCCTTTATATACAAATACATTGAGGGCCACGAAGTTGATTAGAGGACTGGAGCATCTCCCCTATGAAGACAGGCTGAGTAAGTTAGGGCTGTTCAGCCTGGAGAAGACTCTGTGGATGTGGAGACCTCATAGCAACTTTTCAATATCTGAAGGGCCTACAAGGAGCTGGAGAGGGACTCTGTTATGAACTGCAATGATAGGACAAGGGGTAACGGGTTCAGACTGAAGGAGGGGAAGCTCAGGTTGGATGTTAGGAAAAAGTTTTTTACTGTAAGGGTGGTGAGACACTGGCGCAGGTTGCCCAGGGACATGGTGGCTGCCCCAACCCTGGCAGTGTTCAAAGCCAGGCTGGGTGAGACCCTGAGCATCCTAGTCTAGTGAGGTGTCCCTGCCCAGGGCAGGGGGTTGGGACTGGATGATCTCTAAGACCTCTAGGGTTGGACCCCTAAAATTCTAGGATTCTATGAAATACTGATGCCCCAAATCCACATAAACACGACACTCGTCTCTAGGGATTGCAAATGTAACATAATGCACTGTGTGGAGCCCTGCGGGGTCACTCTCCACAGCCAGCTGCAGCGGGGAAGGCTATTCCCCCCCTGCAGAGGCAGCGGGAGGGGTGGCTGGTCCTGCGGCCAGCAGGACACCGAGCACGGCACTGTCGCTGCTGTCTGGTGCCCTCTCCCGGCACCAACAGCCACACGACCTGCCAAATCCTGCCTAGGTCGCGACAGTCGGGATATGTCAGCTTAGAGTCTATGTTCGGGACTGGTGGAAACTACTTAAACCACACACTAGAAAACATGATTGAACATCAGATGAGCATCAGATACTGACAGAATAACTATTTCCCCCCTCTTTTTTCGATACAGATTTCCTTAAATTAACATTTTGGGGCAAACAAAAGCTTCCTGCTTCCCAGAGGAACAGCCAGTTTAAAAACAAAAGGAAACTGAAATACTTCTCTGAAACACTTCTGATTAGAAACAAGCCTTTCAATTATTTTAGAACTTCTCCTCATCCAGTAACTAATGCAATTAAAGACTCCAACACTCAGAAAATTTTCTCTGAATCTACCTTAAAAAGAGCTGGATAATTTAACCCAAAAGTGAGAATTAAACCCCTAAACCAAACCAACTAAATGTTACTAGGACATGTAGCTGCAAGTCATAAGATTTAAAAACAGACAAAGTACTTGTTACCCCAGACAGAATCATTCTCTGGTTGAAAGCCTGTACAGAAGATTATTACACAGAGCATTGCAGTTTCACTGTATATTTGTGCATGACCATCTGATTGATATCCTGCAAAATCCTGGTCAATATGACACAGAAGGAGCTCACAGATACATGATATTAATGTTTACACTGAAGTGCATTGCCTCCTATCTGTAAAGAGAAGGTATTGAACATACATACATCTATCTCCAATTCCATATTTTTAAACTAGCAGAATTTTAGAACTGGCCTACTTACTGGTCCCTTTAGTATTAATTAAATGACATTAATTACACATTAGCTCCCCAACTGAATATTTTCTACCTTATAGCCACAAATAACACAAGCAATCATAAGCAAAACTTCACCCCAAGTCAGAATTTTAAGAGAGCTCTTGCACAGTTGTTGAAAAAAGGACTATTAATCTAGATCACTAGCACAAAATTTTCTTCAGATGTGTCCACAAACAAAATCATGATGAGAAACCTATAGAAACCACAGTTAGCAAGGAACCCACGGTTAAGTGACTGAGCTTGCTGATGTGGTCAAAAGCTGTGCTGAGTTGAGGCACTGATAACATGACAATAACAGCCACATAGGCCATGGCAGCCCCAGGTTACACAGAACTGTCTGAAAGCTGCAAAGCAAGTTTTGAAAGGTAAGTTCTTGTTCCACACCTGAATCAGTCCTCAAACCTGGAGAAAAATTCTGTAATGCATGCTTTATGCACAGTATTTATTTATACCTCCTCCTCCAAAGCTCTGTCTGCGCCCACAGGACAGAGTCCTGGATCCTCCACGTCCAGAGCTGCTGCTCATGTGTTCTGCTCTGTCTGAACTGTGACTCCAGCCCTCGCTGTCATCTCCAGGGGCTCAGCCTGGGATTCCTCAGGGCAAGTGCTGTACAGACAGAGGACATAGACAGTGAACATAGGACCTTAAAACATTACAGCCACCTCATCATAGCCTCATTCAGTTGCTTTAGTAGCATTTCTCTTTCCAAACCCACCTTCTCAGGCCCAGCCATTAATACTGTGGCCCCCAAAGACTACCTTGGCCCACCAGTATGCTTTGGGAGCAGGGCAATGTTCCTGCTCCCAAGGAGCCTGAGCCACACAAGAGGACAGGATGCAACAGGGAACTGTACAATGGACAAGCTTTTGGGGAGTTCTCCATTTGTAACTTGTGTTTTATAATCCAGGCTCAGTCCTCGGTGCTTTTCCCATTAACTAGCCCCTTGTCAGGCTGGTTTTTTTCTTCCTGAGACCAATGCACCTTATCAGTTTTATCAGTTCTCCACCTGAACAGGCTGTAATGAGGGGCAAACACAGCCAGTCCCCAGCCCTTGCTCCCCCAGTCACACTGGGCACTCCTGGCCCTTCCCTTCAGGCAGAACAGCTCACTTCTTCCTATCCCACAGCTGCTCTGAGACATGCCAGCCTGAGGATACAGCAGGGTCCAGAGCAGCAAGCTGTGCTGCTCACTGTGCACAGCTGAGCTACCCAGGGTGTGGGGGAGCCTTACTCCCCTGCTTGGCCTGCAAATCCCCAGCACAGAGCTGAAATAACGAGGTTAAGGAAGAGGGATGGGATTTAGAAGGTGCAAAGTCAGACTGTGTGTATTAACACCAAAAATTGGAGAAAACCTCAGTACATTCAGAGTTCAGCCTGGGAAGTTGTCTCCATGCCCAAGGCCTAAGGTCAAGGGTCTTACAGGAACATGGTGGCCCTGCCCTGCTAACAGCTCCCAAGGAGGAATTGCTGTGGCAAGCCAGAACTTGGGAAAATTTAAACACTTGAACTGCCTTCAAGTAACATCCAGCTGAAGTCAGACAGCCTTTAGTCCAGCCCTCTCTCCCCTCAGCACACCATGCCGCTCACCAAAGGAAATCAAGGGAAAAACACAAATGAAAAAATAAGAAAGCTACTCCTTGTGATGAAAGGGCTAACAGAACATCCTTGCTGAGGGATGGGAAGTGCCAGGCACCACCAGCCCCAGAGACCCCACCAGAGGAGGTTTCCTCTTTCTCAGGACCAGCTTTAGGACTGCCTGCCTTGATGAGCACAGCTGGAGACACTTCTTAAAGAATATCTACTAAGCATGGGGAAGCTGCAGAGGCTGCAGCTTGACAAAGGGTTAAAATATTGCAATGAGAGATCCCACCAAATTCTAGAAACACAAAACGCCAGACCTCCCATGTTTTTATTGCAAACTTCTGCAGTAAGGGTCACTCCATTAGTCCCCACCAAAAATTATTTGTCTGTATACTTAGGTCCCTCAACTTAACAGCTTCTAAGGGAGCCCTCTCACACCCTGGAAATCAAGGCAGGCTGAAATGCAAGTAGGTGGTACATGAGGTTTGCATTAACTCTCATATAGTTAAACAAAAAGATGTCAAGCATTCAAAGTCATCAATGGCAAAAATTCTTACAAACACAATTTAAGTGCTAACACCCCCCTTGTCTTTCATTAGAGATTCTTAAAGCAATAGTGCATTTTAGGACACAGTTCATAGCAAACATAATTTCTCCACAAAAACATTCATAGCAGGTTGAAGGCAAATGACCTTAAAGGCCATTTGTTCATATCTTAGTAGAAATAAGACTTAACAATCAAAAGTGTAACTTAATTTAACCACCAAATTTTAAATTGAAAGTGTCAGTTAACTCTGGGGAACAGTCTGTTATGACCAGCTGGCTAAAACATTGTGCTCCCCCAGGACAGCAAGCTTACATGTATACCTATGCTAAGTGTTCATTTCAGCCTCTCCTTCCAAGCTCCCTGGCTCCAGCTCCCTTCAGGCATTTTCTTC
>NW_008676089.1:27560-29647 GCF_000695815.1 Acanthisitta chloris
CTGCTCGTATGAAAGGGAATCACCTCTTCAGGTTAATCATACAGTGATGCAATGAATAGTCTCACTGGTTTCTCAGTACAGCCCTCTTGCTAAGTGGAGACAGAAGTTACCAGAAGTAGCAGCAATATTAATTTATCTTTCAGGGAAAAAAAAATCAAAAAACCCCTCTGAAACACCCAGAAACATTTCTTCTTTAAACCATTCACGTATGAAAGGGAATCACCTCTTCAGGTTAATCATACAGTGATGCAATGAATAGTCTCACTGGTTTCTCAGTACAGCCCTCTTGCTAAGTGGAGACAGAAGTTACCAGAAGTAGCAGCAATATTAATTTATCTTTCAGGGAAAAAAAAATCAAAAAACCCCTCTGAAACACCCAGAAACATTTCTTCTTTAAACCATTCACAAATAACAAATAAATCCCTCCTTTCCTACTGCTCATTCCACTAAAACCAGCATGTGGAAGATACCTGTCTGTATCCAAACACCCAGTGATCAAAGCCCTAAGGCAGGAAGCATCAAAGCTTCTGGCCCTTCAGGGATCAAAGGCTTTCTCTTTCAGGAAACCCCCTCTTCAGTACTCACACAGCACAAAGACCCTAGGAGCAGAGAAAAATCCTTCTGTTCCTGCTCTAGGTTTTAAGGGCTTGTGTTCCCAGCAGCCCTCGGGTGGCAGTCAGTGTCAGTAAGTGGGGACTGGAGACACCGGAGGCAGCTGCACCTGAAGCAACACCTGTCCCTTAGCCAGTGTCTTAGTGAGGACTTAGTGAGCCCTTTGCTGCCCTCATGACTTCTCAAGCCCTGGTTGGGGATGGCTGAGGGGCAAGAGAGCAGGAGGTTTCCCAGAGAGCAACTCGGGGGGTCATGAGAAGAGGAGAATTGATACGTATCCAAGGTCCTCTCATATTGATTTCTTTCTCCTGCTCAAAATCAGCATCCCTCAATGGGGCTATTCTCGTGACACAGGATTATTTATTTTCATGCTCACCATCTCATGATTTCCCATCCCCCTTGCCCTTTAGTCTGAGCTGCAATTATCTCTCCCCTATTCTGACAATGCAGCTTGTGAAATCCATGACTGAGACACTTCCAGGTCAGCCCAATTCAAATTCTCGTATGACAGCTTTATCCTGTGGGGGATTTGCTTTATTATTTGGATACCAGTTGGTTGTGATTAACATAGCAGAGGACAGAATTGCTGAGCCACTTTCTTGCAGAAACATGTATTCCTGAGATACCTGTACAGAAAAATGTGTCACTTGGAGATTATGCAAAATTAACAGGTTTCAAACAACCTGTTGGGCATCTTGATATTCTTGCTGTGTCAGTAGAGCCAAAATCATAGCTTAATTCTTTAACCACATTTATCCAGCCTCTGAATTTGATTGGGGAGAATTATTACAACCGAGGCCTGGACCCTGTTGTGTCAGTTACAGCCAGAAAGGCTGTAAGACACAGATACTGCTTCAAAGGCTATTTGCTCTCCATACCAACAGACGGAGTGCTTGTTATCCCCATTTCCCAGACAGGGAACTGGGTCACAGACAGCCTTTTGTCTGAATGTTGGAAGGGGAAAATATTTCACCATCAGCTTGGTGAGAGCAAATGTTGGGCAGGGTGAGCCCAGTGAGGATGTTCTGGACACCCACCACATTCTGGAAAGGTGAGGGAACAGAAAGGCAAGGCTATGATCCTTTAAAAGTATCCTCAGAGCAGAGGGTACCTGATAGCTCCAGGGATACGAAGGTCTGCAGCAACACAAGGGGAATCTTGCAGAAACTGAAATCCTGCTCCTTCTTGGTGCTGTCAGTCACAGGCAGCAGCTCACAAGGGGCTTTGCTATGCCTGAGTCCATCTTTGCCAACAGTGGAATACCACTTTTAATGCTGTCTGTCCCCATGTTTGTCTCCCTAAAGGGGAATGGAACCCCCCAAGTGTCTGCTTTGGCTCCCTGCTCTGCCAACCATGTTCTGCTTTGGAAATTAGCACTTTCTGAGGCTCAGGGCAAAAGCTGGATGCCTGACATGCATCTAGGAGAAAGGAGACAGTATGCATCTGATGAATATAATTGTTCTCCTGATCTCATT
>NW_008676089.1:29670-46562 GCF_000695815.1 Acanthisitta chloris
ACCAGTTTGAAACTGAAAACGAAGCAATGCTAGCATGGAGCCAATGTATGTGAGAGGAAACTCAAGCTTCATGCCTCCAGCTTGTATTTAAAACACGTTGCCTACATGGATTGCTGTGTATGACATAATTAAGATAACACTGTACAGTGCTGGAGCAACATGAAACTGTGCCTTCCCTACCTGACCTTTCCTGTGCTATTGGATGCTCATGGTTGAAAACGAAGCAATGCTAGCATGGAGCCAATGTATGTGAGAGGAAACTCAAGCTTCATGCCTCCAGCTTGTATTTAAAACACGTTGCCTACATGGATTGCTGTGTATGACATAATTAAGATAACACTGTACAGTGCTGGAGCAACATGAAACTGTGCCTTCCCTACCTGACCTTTCCTGTGCTATTGGATGCTCATGGTACCCAATGTGCAGGCCCTGGGCACAGCTGTTCAGCATTATGCTGCTGTAGAGCTTCCACTTTTCTCCCGGGCTCATCCCATATGAGTGCAGTAGATCTGGAAGCTGGAGAGGACTATAGCTATATATTTACTTGCTAGCTGTCATCTTCTTCAGTAAACAACCTTTGGCCATCTGGAAGTGTCTCTAATTTGCTTCCGCGTATCACACCAAAATCCTCAGCAGATTAAAAGGAATGCTAAGAAGTGCATCTTCCCAAATGGACTCAGTTCTGCAAAGACTTATTAATTATAACTATTTCTATGAAATTCATTTTTGGACTGTGTAAAAATCTTTCTCTTTCTTTCTCTTTTTCTTTCTCTCTCTCTTTCTCTCTTTCTCTCTTTTTCTTTCTCCTTTTCTTTCTCTCCTTCTCTCCTTCTTTCTTTTCCTTCCTCCCTTCTAAAGATTACATCATAACTGATGATAGGAAATGCTTTCCTACAGAGAAGACCTTCAAGTCTAGTGTCCCACATAGCCAGGGCACAAGTAGAACTGTCAGTGGAAAGCAAGGAAATGCAGCACATTTTGGCAACTTTTGAAATGTGTCTCAGGATTAGAATCTGTGACTGTGATACCTATTACTTGCTATGATGACAGAACAGGCTAAAAAAAGTGCCTTTCCCAAGAAGGGAGACACAGAGCATGTCACTGCTACCACCCAGTCAAGTGTCCTTTCCAGGAGGGTCCTACCACATGGACACATGCTCCAAACTGGGTGAGGTCTGAGGCAAATGGCCAGTTGCTGATGAGATGTATAACTTTCTGTTGCTCTCTATTTTTTTGTTTAAGTTGAATCAAAGCTGAAAAAGATTTGATTTTTACTCAGGAATATCTATTTTTACACCCCAAAGCAGCAGAATAAGAACATGAAGCATAAAGATATAAAGAAAGAGAAGCAGAACACAATAATTAAGGTGAAACCAGGGAAATCAGTCTAAATTCTACATAAATACATTGACAGGAATAAGCCCCATCCTAGATCCCGGGAAATGACTAAAGATAGAAATGTCTGTTCTATATTTTAATATTACAGTTATTACTATTTAAATCAAAGCAATTTCCCCTGGTTACACAGAGGTGCTTTTTTATCCTGAGCTGTGCTTTGGAGAAGAGGCTGGTCTCCCTCCTACTCAGTAACAGGAAAATGATGTATATTAAAAAAATACTTTTTGAAGCCAAGTTGTCAAGGTTTCAAATTTCTCACTATGTAACCAAGTCTTGCAAGATGTCAGATCTTGGAAATCAGGGTCAGGGACTTTGAGGTTTTCCCACCCTCAATATTTACATTCACAAATGCTTTGCAGCATAAGATTCTGGGAAGTGGTCAGAGTGATTTTCCCATGTTTGTTTATCCATGGTGACACTGTGGGCAGCTAGCTCATGAAATAATAATGAGGCTGTTTCAGTGTAATACACAAGGAACTGCTCTTTTCATAGAGTTCCAAGTCAGATAGGGCCATCTGTCATCTTTGTACCTGAACTGAATCAAGTTGCTGCAACCTTCAACCTGGATTACCTTTCCCTCCCTGAATTGCATTATGGAGTTAATTTAAATTACTTCAGCAAACAGTCATGGCACTGGTGGTGCTTCTGTTGATAAAAGTGTACCTTGGAGCATTAGGCAGGTTGTACACATATGGAATTAAGCACTGGACCCATACAGAAGATGAAATCCTGGCCTTGGCAAAGTTAATGGCAAATATTTGGCTGCAGTATGATCAGGTTTTCTGTCTGTCCTTCCAGGGAACGATATAGGAGGTAATAACAAAAATAAGAAGGTGCTAAGTCCTGAGTGCACAGTCCCCAAATGTAACTGGTTACACAGTGGCAGCAAACTTGAGACCTCCACACAGCCACTTGTTTGGCATGAGAGATTACTCTTTTTCTGCAGAGTTAAGGTCTGAAATGTTTTGATGAGAATAGCAGAGCAATATGGTGAATCTTGAGAATCAACCATATAAATTATTTCTGAAGTGTTCTGCCTGTTAACAATTTCACCTACCTATGTGAGGACAACATTCTTATTTTTGGTCTACAAGCAGCACCCATGAAATCACAGACCTTAGAAAATGCTCTGAGATTTATATCACTACTGCAGACAGTGAGCGACAAATGTTCTCTGCCCTGCACATCAGGGTTACTCGGGTGGCACAGCAAAAGGGCAATGTAATTCCCCAAGCAGATGAAGAGTGCAGGGATGACAGCCCAAACCAGAGGCTCTGCCATGCACACCTTGTCTGCCTTATGTTCCTGTTTCTACTAGGAACTGTCAGTGTGCAACTCTTTAGGATAAAAAGCTACAGCTCCTAAAGCTGCCCAGAAGCTCTGACTGTTCCTTTCTGGCTTTAGCACTAGACACACATTCAGACATTTCCCAAATTTGGTCACATCAGCATGGGGAGGACACAAGCTGGGGTGTTCAGTCTTCAATGGCTGAACCAGATAATGAAAGGCATATGTACTCCTGTTGGGAAGGTTTTCCCAGCCTTCCTTAAGTAATTGATGTCAGCATCAATATACAGCACATTTTGCTGCTATGGCTCAGCAGCATTTATGGTAGGTTTCCTTTTTAACTGTGCTTTCATTTTTTCCTATTTCCTGCTCTTAGAATATTGTCCAGTAAAGTCTTTGTTTGGGTTTTATGGACTTTTTGATCATATTTCTTAGAAGATAATTCTTTTGGGATGTCACAAGTGTGGAGGAGCTCAAAAGAATTACCATTGTTGACAAGATGTTTGGCCATGGACAAGTGTTCCTCATTAAGAACAGGTTCTGTTTTCTACTAATAAAAACAAACTTCCTGCACACTCCAGTTACAAGGAAATGGGCTTATTTTTATAAGGATGCGTTTATGTTTGAAGCCAGCAAGGGGCTTAGTCCTTCTCTGGCCTTTTATCACGTTCATGGTTGCTTTCCCTTGCCCTTGCAGAACTTTAGAGAAATTCCTCTCAGTACACCATCAACCCTTGACCTAAAGCAACACAAAAGTACCTTTAAAATAATCTTGTTGCTTCAGGCTAGCACAAACTGCTGAGTCTTCCATACCTCCACAACAGAATGGGGTCTCGAGTCATCCCACCCATACTGGGTTCCTGCTGGCTCTGTCCTTGCCTTGCATTATCAATAATTCCTGGCTCTTCTGCTGTGCTGATCATCTTGCAACACACACACTGATGCAGATCGAATGTTAGAAGTAATAGCATGAACTTCCTGTGGTTACCCAGGAAAGCTGTGAGAGAGCTCAAAATAGAGCCTGGCTCTCCTGGATCTCCTTTGAATTTTGTTTTTCTCCTTCTTAGTGCCATCTTTACCAGACTGCCTAGCTGGAGCTTGGCACAGCTGACTGCAAGGAGCTGGCATGCAGGAGCAATCTAACTGAATTGAATGGGGTTTTTGGAAGGCTTAAAACCGATCGTTCAGACAAGTTACCTGATGCCACACAGGGTAAAGACAGTGGAGATCTAAAGTTCTGGCTTAAATCCTGGCAGAAGCCACAATTCAGTAGACATTAAGCACATAATTAAGTAAAAAAGCATCCAGCTATCCCATTCCTGGGCAACCATGCATGTGAATGTGTGTTTAACTAACTAACTTTGCAGGATTGTCAGAAATAGCTGTTGCCTGCCCTGTTACCCAGAGTTAAGTACTCCACACCTCTTCTGTCTTACTTGGGACCACTGTGGTGCTGTTTCCAGAAGAAATGAGGCTTTATGGCTACACTGCACTGGGAAGACTCTGAGTCTTTGCTGTGCTGGTTGCATTCCCTCCCAGTTTTAGCAGCTGTGCCTGCTTCACCCCTGTGTCTGTAAGCCTGAGCATTCTCCCCTGGCTGCCACCTGCCTTACACACTCATGTGCTTTCAGACAGGTCTCACCTGCTCTTAAGCAAGGCTGTCTTTTTTTTCTCTATATTTTCCATAGATCATCCTCCAAGCTCCTTGTGATGTAAACACAGGGCCTGAAAGAGAGGATATGTTGACAAAATGTTAGTTTACTTTTACAGTTTCAGAACAGATAAGGACGATCATGAGTTTTTACATTAAACCTGGTTTATTTCCACTGTAGCAACCCCCATTATTTCTTCTTAATCTTTTGTTAAGGATGAACAGAAGAAGGCAAGGAATGGGAAGAAGGGGGAACACATTAAAATAATATCTATTTTAAAGCTTTAAACAAGGCTTTCATTTTATTTAGAGCTGCATTCATGCATTTGCTTTCCCTTAGCAAAAAAAAAATAAATTCAAATAACAGAATTTCTCAGGAATGGTATTTCCCTGTTTCAAGCAGCTCTCACAGCAATATGTTCCACAAAGGGGCACTGTGAGCCTGAATTAATTAGAGCTCCATCCTCACACACACTGGGCTCTCTGGCCCCAGTCCAGCCGAGCACTTAGAGCGAGTGTTTCTCGCCAGGCGTGTGAGCTGGGCCGTGGGTTCAGCAAGTCCCTCTGCCCGTGTTTAAAGTTAAGCATGTGTGTAAGTGCTGTTCTGAGCAAGGTCAGACGCAGCCCCTCGGAGGCTGAACCCTTTCTATCTCTAGAGCATCTTGAGGGCCTCAGAAAAAAGAGGCCAATGTTTACGTATGGAGATGTATATAAACTTTCAAATGTAACCCCGTGAGCCTCAGTAGGTTTGATGTACCCACGCTTGCCTTTTTGTTTTTCCAATAGCAATATTTAAAATATTATCTGCCTCAGAGCTGATATAAAAATAACAGCTGTGCCTCTTCCAGATGGGAAGAAAAAAACCCATGCAAACAAGCTCACACACACACACGGAGTGGAAAATACTTTATGCTGAAGGATTTATAGTCTGTATTGCTTGGTTTCTCCTGTTTCATGCAGATGTAAATGGGCATTTTATCATCAGGGTGATGATAAAAGCATTAAGAAGCACATGAGAACAAGGAGAAGGGAGAGAGGTGGGCCTGACTCAAACCAAAGGGAAGCAGCACTGACACAAGGGTGGGCTCACATGAAAAGCTGATGGCAAAGGGACAGGAGTGGGAGTCGTTTGCAGAGCAGTAATGCTGGTTCTGACTGAGCCAAGGGCTGGGCAAGGGAGTGTGGTGGGATAGTTAACCATGATTGCAGTGTTTTGGTGGGGCCAGGAGTGGATTACATGTGTCAGGCTTTGGCTTCCCTGTCAGTTTGAGAGGGATTAGGAATTGTGCTGGCTCAGGCAGTGAGGAGGTGATGGGACTCTGTTATCTCCCATATGTGCCTTTTTGATAATGAAGGGAGGAAGGACACTGGGAACTGGAGAGGAAAACTAAAGCTCTTTGCCCCTAGGCTAAGGGAAAGGAAGGTGGGTGTAGTGAGCAGGGACACTCACTTGAGTCTTTGCTCCTGTACTAAGCTCCCACCAACACTATAAGCCATGAATCAAGGTGAGTTTAAAGTTCAGCATGTTTTAAAGGATTTAAAAATAGATATGACCATGATTTTAGATTAAATATATTGATGGACATGTTAGTACATTCATCATTTTCCAAGATTACATGAGAAGACATTAGCAATACCAGGAACTGAATCTGTGTTTGCCAAGGGATGATTTGGGCTTTACCAATGAGATTGCCCTCATCCTTCCTCTCCTAACCCACTCATTACCACCTTTAGAAGAACTTCAGTAATTTCTTTTCCCTTTAACAGACAAACATGTTGCTGGAGGCCTGAGGGCACACATACACACTGAAGACTCTGAGCAGCTTTACCTGGAGCCTCCACCCACATCCCTGCCCATGGTCACAGGAACCATTTAAGCTCAGCCCAGGGCCATAAATCCTAGTCTTTCTGTTGTGGGGACTGCTCATCTTTAGCTCTGCTGGAGTTACGACTGTTTCTGCTCTGGATCCTGCTTGTATCCTTGAGACCATACTCTACAGCAGTCTGGGTCGAGTCACTGCTCAGTACTGCCTTTCTGTGAGGGCTGATGGAGTATAACTGGGGGCAGCAGGGGTTTGGGAGTGTGGTAGTGAGGTATTTTCCCCTCTCGTTGCCATAAAAGCAATTGATGTCTGCATGGACGTTGTAAGGTGGTCCTGGTTTCTTTTTGTATAGGAAGAAACTGTGATACATCCTTCAATCACAAAAGCAGTTTGCTGAGAGAGGGAGGTCACCTTTGTGTCTGGTCCTGCTTTTTGCTGATCTCCTCATGCAGCTGAAATTTTATCCTGACTTTATTCGTATTGCAAGCGTGACCGACAAAATGCTAAATCCCAGAAAAGTCTGAACACCTGCATGTGTGAGCAAACTTTGTGTGCGAGAGGGCCGTGCTGCAGAGCAGGGATCCGGGTCAGGGGCAGCAGGGGAGCTGGAGCCCTGCACAGCAGCCCCGGGTCGGGTCCCAGCGCGAGCCCCGTGGGGCTGGGAAGCTCCTGGCAGGAACCACATCGCCAGCCACAGACCACAGCTCTCCCTGACTCATGTGTGAATGAAGCGAAGGTCCGTGCCGGGGCTTAACTTCAGTCACGACTAACGAAAGTGGCATTAAACTGAATATTGAGTCAGGTAATAGTGTGAGCTGTCAGTCAAGTTCAGATGCAAACTGATGCAAAGTCGTGTGTCAAACGTGGGCTGTGGGGTATGATCATCAAATGATGAGCTACAGAGCAATAAATGCTGGAGGCAGAACTGCTCTCCCTGTGTTTAACTGTATGCATCAAGGAGTTTGAGTGTCAACAAAGCTGTTTTAAAGATTAATTTATTCTATTTGTTCACCCTTTGTACTAGGTTCAGTCTTGTTCAGCTGCACTAGAGTTTAGCATGTCAGTCCAAACCAGAACCTTAAACGTCTAATAACTCCTTTCTCCAAAGTAGTAGCTTGTACAACTTGGTATGGCTAGTCATTTAGAAGGCTAAATGCCTGATCAGAATAAATAATGCCTGAAAGTAGGCAAGCTATAGGGCTCTGTCACCAATGTGTGAGGCAGTAGCTACCTGGGACACTATAACTTACAAGCTCCTAGAGCTGAGCAGGGTTTGCTCCCTTCCTCCAACTGCAGAATTAGCACTGATCACTGTTACCCAGAAAAACTGAGTACTATCTCTAGCAGTGAGCACGTGGGGTGACTGAACTCTTCAGTCACGCTGTCCAGATCAATATCTTGAACCTGCCTCTATGGTAGAAGTCTTTTTCAAATGCAGAAATCCCCATTTGCACCTGAAACAGTCTCTTGATAGCTGGATGGTCTTCCCGGGCTAATGCCCTGCTTCTGGGTAGCCCAGTCACTGCCAGCACAGCAGGGCACTGTGCAGCACTTGCTCCCTTCATGTGTGGCAACTGCTACAATGACACAGCCCCTAACAGGTCGCATTGATTGCTGGTATCAAATATACTAGCAACTTGCTCAGATTTCCATGATGGATTTTTTGTAATCAAGCTCATCCCTTCATCAATCTTGTTTAATCAATTTTATTCTCCCTAAGGCAGAACTGCTTGTGGACAGGTATAACTGGTGATATTGAAGTAGCCTTGGCATATGAATCAAAGGGAAGAAGAGACCCTGGGTGTAAAGAAGCTTCTGCTGCATACAGCATTGTCTGCTACCTGTGAACCTCTGGAGCCTCATTTGCATCCACAAACATCACCTTTTTTTCAGATAGATGTTAAAATGATAAGCTGAAGTAAATGTGAACAGATGCACTTTCTTGTTGGCTCTTAAGTGTGATTTGTTTAAGTGTAAACTCTATGGTTTGTAAATCTGACCTTCACAGTTAGCTCCAGTACATCTGAGAGTGTTTCATTTTAACTGGGCTATCTCTAATCGCACTACTGTTACTCAGCTAATTGTTTTGTAAGTATCCAAATCCATCTGCTGGGTCTCTCTTCAGTTGCTTTCAGGGGCTGTTATCAGGATGATTAAGCCAGTTGCTGGCAGGAAAACTGTCTGTTCACAAGAAGTGGAAATACGTAATATTTCAGTAAAACTAACTGTAAGAACAACCACAGGGTCAGCCTGGGAACTCACCTGGCCAAGCAGCAGAGGATGTCTGAGGAGAATAAGACACAAAGCAAAAGTGCAGTGCTTCTTGTCCATGCTCTGCTCCCAGTCCAGGCTCGGACACTGTGTAGTTGATACTACATTATGACAAGACATGCCACAGGTTAACTGTATCAAAAGCCAATACCTTTTGTTTTGGACAAGCCATTGAACAAACAGAGCTCAAAGGAAAGAAAATGAAGCTCTGAATGCCTGAAAGATCTAGGGCAGTTCACACCTGTCTAAGCAAAGCATATTCTATTCACAGGAGTCTCCTTTTGACCTGTACAATTTGGACCAAATTGCTGGAGGAAATAATCAAACATTTGTGTTTCTAGGGATGGTCTATATATCACTGTCATTGATTGTTTCTGATGTACAAAAGTGTTGCAGCCCTACAGAGAACATTTTTTCTGCTCAGCCCAAGGGCAAAGCACTTCGGATGCAGCTGTAAGTTCTATTTAGTTCTTAAATAAGTTCTTATGGAGCTCTGCATGCATGTGCTTTTGCCTATTGATTAAATAGGAAATATTCTGTTTCTTTAAAACAGTGTACAGGGGGTTTTTCAGTGCCTGGAGGATTATAGGTATTTTGTGTGTGTGTGTAATACCAGCCTAATATAGCTATTGAGAAAACAAAGGCATCCATAAACTTGCTTTTATGTATTCCCTTCTCTTTGTTTCTAGTTAATCGACAAGGAGAGTGGAATTGCTCCAGAGGGGTTGGCTCTGGGTAAAACAGTCCATTAGCCACAGGCCCACCTGAAGGCAGCCTGGTGATGCTGGCAGCTCCAGTGCTGTTCCCCATCAGGGAGCAAGTCATACAAACAACTCTGCTGTCTAAACTGCATTCCCCTATTCCCAAGGGAATGTCCTCTGTGCTCGGATTGATTTCTGTCTCTGACACGGCTGTATGTGGGATTTTCTGGCTTTGAGAGCCATCTACAAAAAGTGCATATAGATTGGGTCCTCCTGGGATGGGTGGGTAGGATTAACCATCAGCACCTTCTATCATGTAGCAAAGCTTTTATGAGTCAATGGCTTAATCTAAAAATCTTTATGCAAACTTTAGAGTAAAAGCAAAAGTAACAGTGTTTTGAACTAATGAGCCTTTCCGAAAAAGAGTAGAATGGTGAATTTCTTTCCAAAATGAGCAGGAATTACAACATTGGACTCTTTCAGCAGCTGCCCTATTAAGTGCTGAAGTATCTACTGAAACGTGGATGCTTCTGAGCCAGGTTTGCATTTGTGGGCACCATCACATCTCCAATTACTGCTCAGCAGTGAAGAAGCCTGCAGGGAAGCAACTATTAGCAGAGGGCTCTGGTAACTGATCCATAGCAGCACCTGTGCTGGGCCTCCAGTGCTGTTATTCCAATTGCCCCGTGTGGAGTCTGAAAAAAGGAAAGGGTTCCTAGAGCAAAAAAAAAAAAAAACAACAGGGGAGGAAATTAGCATGCTTGCAGTGTACTGCAAATGCTGCGAGTCAGTGCACAGTGTGCTCTCTCTGGTTGGTCCCAGAAGACATGGTGCTCTGTTTGGCACACTGAACCCACCAGGCACAGTCCTTCAAGGAGCTAATGAGAACTCATCAGTTCTTCTCTAGTCCAATGTTGTGTTTAAAACAGACCCAGCTGGGACAAGTAGTCATGTACAGCAACAGAAGCCTTAACAGAAGATGTTATATCCCCTGATGCAACTGTTTCTAATGCTAACCCTCTTTTTATAATTTCCTAGACCTCCTTTAGTGTGGAAACCCTGGGAATTTATTTCCATCTCCAATATGTGCACCAGTAAGTGGAAAACTTTGATTTGAATTAAATTGAAAGTGCAATTGTTAGAAGGGTGTCACACAATGTCAGATCAGCGATCCTCCTAGATCTGGAAGGGATCCAAGTTTCAAAAGACAGAATGAGAAGGTGTAAAGGAGGTCAGTGTGAACCTCAATAACTACAAGAGTCCCCCTAGGATCATCCAGTGTTGTGGCAGATCATGTTGTGACGGGAGTGACACTGAACCTGAAAACCTCTGGGATTTTGTCATCCTCTTACGGCACCATAGAGGAGAGCTGCAGGTTGTGGCTGCATAAGGAACATCATTATTCTCCTTTATCATCATCCAAAACATGTTATCTCACCTCCCACTTGGAACTACACCTGCCTTATCAACTGCCAAAACAAAAAGCTATGGATGGATGTGCACAGAAGTAGTTTTATGGTAATTATTCAATTACAGCTAATGGCTGCTTTGTGTGTGTATTAGCATACCTCAGTGCTTCCGACTGTTTGTTTGAATGGGATATACAGACTAGGCTGTGAAGGGGAAATGTGGCTCTGCAGACAGTGCTGGTGGGTGGACCCAGGTGCATGGCTGCACCACAGGACTCCACCAAGCAAGGCAAGTGCCTTCTCCTATCAGCAGCTGCTGCAACCCAGGCAAGAGGGGCAGAGGTGCTGGAAGAACGTGGCTGATGCAGTGACCCTTCCTGCAGGCCTAGGAAATATTAAACAGGAGGATTAAAGACTTTCAAATATGGAATAGGTTCTGCTTTCACAATATTTTTCTTTTCAGCCTCCACAAGAGTTGGCACAGCTTAGTGTGCTACAAAGCACCCTTCTTTTCGTTTGCTCAGAACATCTTGAATTAATTCTTGGCAGAACCATCAAACTCTGTGTGTAGATAGGAATAAACTCCAGCAAAGCTGGGGCCTCCTGCAAGGCCACTTCCTTGGGTCTCTCTGCTCCAGGACTCTCTGTGATTATGCAGACTTTCCCTGCATGATACTCCTGTGGCAGATGGGTGGATGTGGTAGAGCAAAGGCACCAGTGTCAGGACCCACACACACAGTTGGGAAATGCAGGTGTCTAGAATTGAGACTGAGAAATGATTTTGTAGACCACGAAGGCAATTGAAAATGCCCAGTGAGAGAGCACAGCTCAGATCAGCAACCATACGACCAGATATCACAGCACAAACCTGCACAGTGAGCTCTGCACTGGCATTTCAGTAGCTCCTCTCAAAAGAAGAGACATCTGGAAAGAGCTGCCAGGTTTGGCAAGACGACCTGAACAGCCACATCTTCTACGAGCATAGAAATCCCCACGTCTCCCCATGAGTCACGGAACACTTTCTGCTATACCCTGTGCCCTGACCACACCTGCTGCCTTCAGGAGTTTTGTACTAAAAGAAAATCAATCCACATGTCAATGTCAATTGAATGTTCTCCAAACTGTGTCTCCCTCCAGGCTTCTCAAAGTACCAGATCCATTTAGCAACATGCACAGGCTGAAGCCCAAAGCACCTGCTTGGTGCTGGGAGAGGAATCTTTCCAGGAACTGAGGATAATGTGAAAATGCATCTCAATGCACCTTATTGACCCTCTGAAGGCTGCAGCACCTGCACCATCAGCATGTCTGAGGTCACTGGGGACCTCCTTTTTACTTACTGTAACCCCATTGATTTTAGTGGGCACTTGGTGCCTGTGTACACTTTAAGGTTTAGATTTTAAGGATCCCAAGTAAGAACATAAAGCAGTGTCAAGCATTTGTGGGTTTTGTGACTCAGCTGGAGAGGGTACTCGATATCCTTTTAGCAATTTGCTCAAATAGCATTTCTGAAAATCTATTTCTCTAAAGGGGCAGCAAGAAACAAAATCAGGAGGGCAGCAATGGTAATAGTCACTGGATTTGCTTCTGGATTTTCTCCTTCTGCCTTCAAAAGCTGAAAGTGTTAATGCCAAAGTTGATTCTCATTTCCTCTCAGAAACTGTCCACTGTCACTTTCGCGGTCAGTGCTGAAATTTAATGCAAATATGAGGAGCTAAAATACCTGAAGGCAACAAAATCAGATTGGTGTAGTAACTCAGTGACGTTTTCTCCCCACCCTTCCTTACAGAGCACTGCTGTTTTACAGCAATAGAAACCTTTTGGAGTTTTGTAGCTGACTCAGAGCTACGGATATTTACTACTGAAAGAAGAAGAAAAGGAGAGAGAGGTAATTTCTAAAGTGAAATTAAATTAACCACAAAATCAAACATTTCCAAAGGCACTTAATTTCATGTCAGTTCAGAGGAGTCTTTTGGATTTATGCCACTAAAAACAAAATATCAGTACACACTTCAGGACTGCCAGTCTTTTAATACTCTGGGTTGCAGTTCAGAAGCTGTAAGGAAATGTAATTGAATCTTGTTATACCTAACTTAATAATTAGAATCTGGTTTGGAATGTATTCTTCTATTAAAAGAAAAAATAATAGACTTCGCATAATTATTAATCTCTTGTAATAATCCTCAATTGTACAGATTACTTTTCAGAAACACAAACAGTATCTTGCAGAAAAGATGACATTTACTGCCTTTTTTTTCTTCTGCATGCTGATGAACATGCTAACAGGTAAGATTAGTGCTGAATTTATTCTTGTTTATTTTTTCAAGCAGCCAGAAATATTTTGTTATGAATACAGTGTCTTCTATTTATTATCAGGTATTGCTCATGTATTAGTCACACCTATTCTGGCTGTTAGTTAGGAGTATTTGGTTCATAGCACTGAGTAACTGTGAATGGGGAATTCCTCATGCAGCTGTTCAAAAAATCAAAATCCTTTGACTACACAGAGGGTCCCACATGGGCAGTAAAGGACTTGGCAGCTTCTGGCTGCATGGTAAACCTTTTGTTAACAGAAAGTATTTCTGCAGGAGCACCAGCACTGATGCATTTCCTCTTTATTTACAGATGCTCGATCCATCCGGGATGGAGATGGTAATTCCTAATGTGGTTTTCTTTCCGTTATATTGCTAATAATTAAGAGAGTAATTTATAATTCCCACACCTGATGCCCAGCAGTGACTGTGGCAGAATGCTTACTAACCTCAGTGGGCTGTGGAAGTGCTTTCATTGAGTTCTGGTGGAGAAAGAAGTGAATTTTTAGAAATTTCGTTAAAATTTATTAAAAGCTGACATAGTAATGTCTCATAATAGAGCCGATATATCACAGTCTTAAAACCAAAAGGGGTTATGGTCAAGTAACTAATTCTGTTGTATAAAATTGTAACTGGAAAGCACCAGATTTAAAAATGCATATGACATCTGAGAATTTTGTCTGTTCTGTACAGCAATGCTGTGTATGTGTGTGTCTGGTTATTGGCAAGAGATACTGACTTCCACAACCAAAAGCTTAAAATTTACAAATTGCCACAAATCCAATTAAAGAAATGTAGGAATAAATCCCTTAGCACAGCTACCCTGTGGTTCATGTCACTTTGTGTGATTAGTCCATTGGATTAGTGTTTGCCTTTGATTAAAAAAACCCTCAACGTCCTAATGATGTTTACACTGGCTTACTGATGATTCTATCAGTTAACCTCTCCTTGGCTTGTCAGACAGAATCCTGTCTGAAAACAAACTTACAAAGAAGGATCTGCAATTAGCGGGTACTGCTATTGCTGGTGTATGTCTCAGCCAGCAGGACATCCAGCAGCATCTCCAGTGCACAGACACAAACAGGCACAGAGAGTATTATAACAGATATGAACAGCAGAACTACAGAATAAGGTCTAATATGATTACTTGTAATTCAAACCTTTTTTCCCTTATGCTCCACTCTCTTTCTTTATGGCTCTGAAATCTCTTTAATGTGTCATCTGCGTTTGTGAGCAGCAACTATTTCTGTGGCAGCCTCTGACAGCCAGGAGACTGTGTGTCAGTCTGAAGATAGAACCCTGTTCAGGCAGTGTCCTGTTGCTCTCATTACCAGCAATTATGTTTTTCTTTCACACTGGGCCAAGCAGCAGCCTGCAAAGTGAATCTAAGGTCAGCTGGTATAAACAGTGAATTCTCCTCTGCAGACAGCATTTGGCTGATTCATTTGGTTAGTTATGTGCCATCTGTGACTGCATGCTGCAAACTTTACTCTGTAAAATTAAGGTCTGATAACAGGATTGTTGAAGGCTCTTAATTCCTACTAAAGACCATGGTCCCAAGCTGAGCCTGGTGAGTGGAATGGCTCCCATTTATTTAAATGGGCTTTAAATCAAAACAGAATACTGGGTTTAGCTTCACTGCACCGAGAGACACTTGTCACTATGTGGTGTTTACATTTTATACAGGCTTCTGTGCCTGCCCAGATTTGGGCCCAAGGAGTCACCTCCTGCATTTTCACAATTGATTTTGTTTTCCTGCAGAATTTGAAATCTTGTTTCAAGGAGGATATCACATTTTCTGACATTGCTAGAGCAGGCACAAATGCAGCAGCTGACTCCCAAGCAGCAAAGCCTTTCCTGGCCATTCCCTTAGCCTGTTTCCTACAGCCTGCTGAGAAGAGGCACAACTGCAGTGCCAGGCAATGCCAGGGAAGAATGAGCCCAGTCTCTGGGAGCTCTGTGCACAGAGTGGGAAGCTCCAGGGGCACAGAATAGAGGATGGTGCCTTATTCCTTAAATTCTTATATTGGGCAAAAAATAGTGTAGAATGGGGGAAAAGAGCTTTCCATTGCTATTGTCCCTTGCTTTCAAATAACCAGCAGCTTTCTAGAAATTAAAGCTGCCCAATGAATTCTAGAATTCCCTAGATGTGGATGATGTCCCCGCATTTCTGCCCTCCATCTTGTCCCACCCTGTCATTCCTGGTGCAACCAGAGCAGGGAATACTGGCTCCATCTTCTGCAGAGTGGGGCACGGAGAGGGGTCAGTGGCTCTCCCTGCCTCTCTCCTGCCAGAGGAGCCCACAAGACCCCTAAGGGAACCCACAACCCCAAACCACGCCAGCTCCCAGGCCCAAGCTTTCAACAGAAATGCTTCATATTATAGTGATCTGTAACATTTTATTTTGGTTGTTTATTTTTAGATCTCTACCAGGAAGCTGTAGCCTTGCTGTACTGGCCCTTCTCAGCCAATGATTTCTGGTCCTACGTGGAATATTTCCGGACCCTAGGAGCCTACCACAGGATCAATGAAATGGCCAGAGCCTTCTTTGCCCAGTTCCCCTTTGGGAGCCACCTTGGCTATCATGTGCCCAACCATGAGCACTAACTGCTTGGCTAAAGCTGGTGCCAAGGTGTTTGAGTGAATACCTGGCTGCCAGAGAGCACACCCGAGCTGCCCTCACCCACTTAGTGATACTCACCATAGTCATGCACAGCATTTCAAGCTTTAAATTAGTCTCTTTTTAACAATTTATGGGTACCAAGGCATTTGAACAAATACCTGTCTGCCAGCAAACACACCTGGGCTGCCCTCAGCCACTTAGTGATTAGGTTTGAGGGAAAGTTAGTTTTCTCCACAGTGGCTAGTATGGGGCTGTGATTTTGGGTTTGTGCAGAACACAGAGTTGATAGTGCAGAGATGTTTTTGTTATTGCTGAGCAGAGCTCGCACAGAGCCAAGGCCTTTGCTGCTTTCCATACTGCCACACTGGCACAGAAGGTGGGGGTGCATGGGAGATTGGGAGGAGACACAGTCAGGACAAGTGACCCAAACTGACCAAAGGGATAGTCCATACCACATGGCATCATGCTCAGCATATAAAGTGGAGGAAGGAAGGAGAAAGGGGGGGATGTTTGATGGCATTTGTCTTCCCAAGTAAGCATTCCACATGATGGGGCTCTGCTCTTCTGGAGATGGCTCAACACCTGCCTGCCCGTGGGAAGCAGTGAATTAATTCCATGTTTTGCTTTGCTTTCTCTATTAAACTGTCTTTATCTCAACCCACGAGTTTTCCAGCTTTTACCCTTTTGATTCTCTCCCTGATCCCACTGTGGGGGGAAGCAAGCAAGTGGTTGTCTGGGGCTTGGCTGCTCCCTGGGGTTAAACCACAACAGTGGTACCCATTGATACCAGGGGGTTAAAGAAACAGGAATCTAAGAGTACAGCTCTCTGTTTCTAGGTTAACCCTTTGGCATCACATATTTAACTCCTTCTGTGGCTTTGCAGGAATTAACTGCTTTATAAGATCCTAGAATACACAGAAAGGAAAATAAAAATGCCTCAGATTACATTCTTTACAGCTTTATACCATTTGCACCCTCCTCTTGTCATATATCACTTTCAAATAGTTCTGCTACTTTCTCCTTCAGAATATTATTCAGAGTTCTTCATTATGTTACAAAATTAGTGGAGTAGTGTTAATTGGTGCAGAATTAGCAAGGGAGCTAGAAGAACTAGCTAAGACTAACTGCCTGAGTCTCAAAGGGGGAGTCATTGCAAGGGGCCTCAGACAAGAATGTACCCAAGGATGTAAATCCTTGGTATTGTGTTTTATTAACTGTTTTAAACTCAGTTGTATTCTGTGCGTGTGTAAAACAAATTTGTGAAAGGAAACTGTTTTAAATATTCAGATGGGAAGCCAGGCAAGTAAAGAAATTCCTTGAAAGAGTCCAATGGGGTGTGTCCTGGCACATTGGAAGGATTTAGGAGTAACCCTTACTGGAAATGTAGGGGAAAAAGATTTAATTAAGTATTGTACTAATT
>NW_008676089.1:46572-47068 GCF_000695815.1 Acanthisitta chloris
ATAAGAAGATGCTGAAAAGTGGCCACCATATGAAACTGTAAAATATAGCACTTTGTTACAGCCGGTAAGAGAAGGCAAATAGGATGAAGTAGTGTATGTTGGTATGTTTTTTTACTTTAAGAGATAAGCCAGAGTAGCAGAGGGCATGTGGCATTAACATTCGCCCAGAAGACTCATTCGTATTAGCCTTAAAAAAAAAAAAAAGGAAAAAGAACTTGTGGGTTTGAGAAGACTGGCATAGATTTTTTTAACTGCATGTATATCGAAAACAGCACCAACAGAAAGAACAATGGTTGTCAAAATGCCAAATATGTGATTTACAAAATCAGATAGTGATGTTACAGAGCCTAAATCAGCTGCTGGTTGATAAACCGCACACTCATCATACTGTAGCGTGGAAAGCTACTGTGCGGGTTACAGCAGGGAACAGGCGGGGAGGAGTGACTCGTACTGAGGCGCACTGAGTGATTCCAGCAGGGATGTGCGCGCCATGTCC
>NW_008676090.1:0-12607 GCF_000695815.1 Acanthisitta chloris
CCAGGCAACTAGAAGTAGGACAAGAGGACATGGACTCAAGTTCTGCCAGGGGAGGTTTAGGTTGGATATTAGGTAGAGATTTTTTTACAGAGAGAGTAATCAGGCGGTGGAATGGGCTAGGTAGTGGATTCACCATCCCTGGAGGTTTTCAAGATGAGACTGGATGTGGCACTCAGTACTGTGGACTAGTAATGATGATAGGGTTGGACTCAATGACCTTTGAGGTCTTTTCCAATCTGGTTGATTCTATGATTCTATGATAAAAAAGAGAAAACCCAAGAATGTCAAAATCTCACAAACAAGTAATTTTTAATTTTTTTTTTGCAAATGTCAGCACTATTTTCCCTCAAGTGGTGCTATTTTGAGGAATACAATGCTTCCGAATAACATATTTTATTATGGATGCCCTACTATGGATTGAAGGGTTTAAATTTAAGGCAGGTTCCAGAATTAGAGTTGTGCACATAATTGCTGATATAATATAGTATTTTCCCAGAGACAATATGAATACAAAAACTATTTAATATAGTTTGATGACATAATTTGAAATCCGGTGTTCTGTAAATGCATTGTATTAGGATTGTTAGATTTTAAATGATCGAAAGCAAGTCCATAAGATATAGATATAATAAAAATCCTAGTTATTTAATATTCCAAAATGGTACAATAAGTTAAATTATCTTGTCAGCATATATTTAAAATATACAAAGTAAACAAAACATATGATAAAATACAAAAAATATGTGTCCTGTTTTCAAGAAACATGTGATTAACAGTGAAAAATCTGATATACTGTTGAGAACTTTAAACCAATTTGAACAAATTTTATTAATATATGGATCATATATTCTCTTACAGAAATGCTTTTTTTAGATAATAATATCCTTCAACAATGATAAAATTATAGCAGCTGATCTACATTATATTTTTCTTTATGTGCTTTATATCCATAAAAACAATAAAAAAATTAAGTGCATTTTAAAAAAGGGCAAGAAAATTTTACTCACTGTGCAAGAACAGAGGAACTTTTCTATATGGCTATCTTATAGTCTTAAAAGCTGATTTGTGTCAGTCCTTAAAATACAGATGAGTGAAGCCCCAATTGGCACTTAGAACACAGCAATGTCAAAGACTGAGACAGTGCTAGAACATCCTGTGCGAGAGAAATCTAAATTGTCTTTATATATGTAGCTGAAATTTTTCATCTGATATCAAATAGTCCCCTATAGTAATATCTTAGTAGTCTACAGGTTTGCTAATACTATGTGGATGCATTATGAATTGTGTTGATAATAAGAGCAAAATTGGAGCATTAAAGTACACAGCTTTAGCAGGTACCACATTAGACATACTCCATCCTTCCTACAGCAAGTTTTTGTCCAGCAGGTACAGACAGACCAGCTGTGGGAGCAATATATCAAAGGAAAATGAAGTGGTTTCTAACACCAGTACACTATTTTAGCCAGATCATTTTAAGTTAGTTTGCCTTGAAATGGGGCAGGAAAAGCACAGGGTAGGAAGAAGACAAATTTATTAAGCTATTCCACTTAAATCCACAAATATGTGGTGCGGTGTGCTTTCATCCTTACATGGAAATCAGAATCAGAAACTAGGAATATATGTAAATCAAATGGTGTCTTGCAACACCACTTCACTCCAACACTAGACTGGTGGGATTTTTCTGATCTTGAGCCAGAAAACAAAAAATGGGGGGAGTTTAATCTACATGCTATTCATATGCATGAAGTACCTCACGGCTCAGTCTTTGACTGTAACCCTCTTTAAAATGTCAGTAGTGAGTTGTTAGAATTGATGGATATTGTCAAACAAAGGGGGAAAACAGAACCAAAAATGGCAAGAGAGGTGCAGAACAGTGTTTGCAATACAGCATTTTTCACTATGCTTCTTCTGTCAAATCTAACCTGCCACACCAGGGCAGACCCAATTTGGCCTTCTCTGTTTGAAAAGTGTTTTGAAATTGGGACGTACTTTGTACACGCTAAGCATTATTATTAAAATTAGGGTGACTCTTCTGTGCAGCTTCCTGCTATCTGAGTTATGATTATCCTGAGTTATGCCGCACGATATTTTTTGCGTTGTGCTGAAGAAGTCTGTGACAATACTCTATGCCTGCCTCTCCCCTGGGAACTCTCCCAAAAGCAAAATGTGTATCTCATGGGAGTCTCCCAATGAGCAGTGATTTAAATACATAAATAAAATTAATAGGACTGAGGAATATGTGTGGGAGGTAATCTGAAGCCTTCATAAACATCAGTCTTCAGTTCGATAAAATTTCATTTTGAAGGTAATGAATGGTCCAAAATTGACACCAATATGGAAAGAAGACAACTTAAGAGAACCATTATGCCTGTTCTGAGACTGATTTCAGATTCAGAATACTCCCATACACTGTCCAGGGCCTCTTCTGATTTTCTTTGACTATTCATCAAAAATGCAGCCAATTTGCTTTTTTTCAAAGCATCTAACAGAGATACCTAGTTCAGAAACTCTATTCACCCTGACTTCCATTGCACTTAGTGAAGAGGAATGGTACTGGGAGAGTGAAGAAAGTTATGAAGATTTAGGATGATGCTTAAATGGACTGTATCTTCTGTTGAAGATTCATTCTGCTGCAGAAACTGAACATAAATGCCTCAGCTAAAGGATTTCCCTGGGTTTGTGTAGTTTGAGTCTCCATGGAAGCAAATCTGATCTAATAGAACACTAGGTGAGGCAAACTGTCCCTGCTACCCACATTCCCAGTGTTCCTTTTTTTTCTCTTTCCTTGAGTTTAAATTTCTTGAATCCTTTATTTGTTCTTCCTGCCTTCTAGTGCTAAGTCTCCTGTCCAAACAGCTTTACTAGCGTGCAGCTGTCTCATTTTGCATAGTAGACTCAAAACACAGCTCTCACCAGTCCATGTTATGCTAACTTATCCTTGAAACATTCAGACCTGAACCCCTGGAATTTTCCATCTGCTTTTCATCTGCTGAGCTGACGCTAGAAGGGCAACTGCTGTGAGAAACTCTGCAGGGCAAATTTTACCAGTGGGTGTAATTGAGAAACAGTAGCAAACACTCTCAGATACAGGACAAGGGGATGGTTAATACAAGAAAATATAAGTCAAAAAGATATAAGCACACATCACAGCATGATCTAAAACAGTGTGTTGTTAGGTTGTGGGTTTAGATTGCTTAGGTTTGGGGGCTCTTTATCAATACACATTCATACATTCTCAAGACCATGTGCATGTCTCACTGGAGCAAGTAAGAAATCTGAGATTCATGGGACACTGCCAGCATTCAAACAGTGCAAAATGTCTTATTAAGATTCTGGACAGGGAGAAGGGGAAAAAAAGGAAAACTGAGAACCACTCCCAACCAACAGTTACACCCAACTGTTGAGCAAAACAAGTAAAAAAAAAAGTAGCTGATGATTTAAGTGCTTGACACAACATGCCTTTAAAGTCTCAAGTATACACATCTAAGCCTGCAGTCTGCTGAGCACTGCTAGGGACCCCAAGACCTTGTTTAAACCTTGCAAAATGAGTGTAGTAATAGCAGGTAAGCTAGCTTCCTGAAAAGCACAATACGCTATCTCCTATATTGAGGGACATGAAGACCTAAGATTCTGAGCTTCATGACTTTATTCTTTGCAGGCTTTATTCTCTGCAAAGTGTCTAGAAAAAGGTTCTGCAATGAACACTGACCAGGAGGCTGTGCTTCCTTGTAAGAAATATTTAGAAAGGCAGTTGTTGAAATGTGTCTTAAATAATCTTTAATGTCCCTTCCTGCTGTGTTTCAATTTGGCTTGGTTTGGGTTTTTTTATGGAAAAGAAAAATAAATAAGAAAATGGAATCAAAGGAAATACACACAAAAGCCATGCACCCACATATATACACAGGGAAATTGTTATATAAAATGACCAAGGCAAATCAAGGAAAATAATTATTGCAGATGGTGGAGGAGAAACCCCATTATGGCTAGATGGTAGTTCACAATATACAGACCTGGAGGTTGAAAGCTGATGTAATGTAATAACATTTCTACCCACTCATTTTTTCCCCTCCTCCTTGCTCTCTGTTTAGGACTTGTTTCTTTGGTTATATTTTATACTCAATGTTTATGCCTGTTCTAATTTGGTTTACTTCCTCTCATTTTAACACCTCATGCTAGAATGTGAGACTCACATCTATTCTGAAGATATAATTCATACAAATGGTGTGTGAGGTAGGAACAAAGACAAAAACTTCTGGAATATTTTTTGGTGCCTTCTGATGAAAGCTTGAGGTGCCTCAACCCAAAATCAAATCAATGCTTCAAGGTGCAGCAATGTTTGCTGATAAAACAATGATACAAGTGAAGCAGGGCAGATACCCATAAGTCCAGTACAGTCCTAAAGTAGAAAAATATGGGATAAAATGGTAAATGTATTTAAATCTTTTATGCATGTTGCTGACATTAACCTTTCCCCAGGAGTTTCCAACATTGGAATGTCTGAATACATAAGTTACACCTACATGCATACCAGTTTCAGAGGCAGTCTGAAGCAAATCTGGTACAACCCCTTTTCAGTTGTAATCCTTTGACAATGCAGTTGGGTAATCCCCAAACCTTTTAGATGCATCTAGTGAGTCTGTAGAGAAATTATTCTGCAGGTATCTTCCAAGTAGAGAAAAAAATGTTCAAAATCATGCAACATATGGCACACATTTTTGGGATCATTTTTAATTTCTTCTTTTGAACTGCATGTAAACTAAACCCCAATTTTAATTCCCACATGATCTTAGTCTCCTGTCTCCTGAATCTTACCTTGAGTAATTCTCTTTTTAATTCCTTCCCATTGATACTGGCTATATGTTTGCACTTTCATTATCAGCCTCTAATTCTCATAGAATTAGGAAAAAATAGTAACCCTTTTTTAGGTGAAGTGAATAGGTAGAAGTGAAATGATAAAAGCAAAAAAAAATGTGACAGTTGCAAAACAGACCATGGAAACCATAATAGAGACACATTATAGATATACAGGACCACTGTTCTGGAAGACATGTCTGATTCCTTGCATTTTCTGGCAATTCTGATATGTGCACTGCAGAATGATTCAGAGTATCAAAAAATCATAATGAAAGAAACCCTCAGGTTTGTGCTCCTGAGAAGAAGTTACAAGAAAGGAAGCAGGAAAAAGGCAAACCCAGAAATATCTAGCAATTCCTTCCTCTGGTTATAATGTACAAGAAATGAATTCAGGATGTACATACTGATGTGGATTTTAACAGTGTCTATTCATGTATGCGTAGCATGAGGAGCTCCAAGTACAACCTGGTTGACAAGTGTCCTAAATAATAATACTCAAACTATAAGCTTTCATTTATAGTAAGGCTCTCTGGAGCTTATTTATTTACATCACTGATAGAATACAAAGGACACTTAAAACTTGTGTAAATTACCTTTATACATAAGGTACACAAAGTGATCTGTACGGAAGTCGCACACAGATGAAAGCAAATATATTTGTATGTGCATGTGTGGAGGGATAGAGTGTGTGAGGGGTGTTAATACCAAGTATAGCTGTTTCAAGAATAGTTTTAAAGATTTTTTTTGCCTTGATTTATTTTTTTCCCCTATTTATAAAAGATTATAATTCACAGTTATTAGTAAAGATTTATTTATACAGATGCCTTTCTAAATAATTAATTCAATCACCACAGATAAATGCTGAGTCATAAAGGCACATAATCTGAGAATGAGACTTTTGAGTCAAAGAACTGAATCACATTACAAGTCCTGGGCTAGGAATGGCTAGACTTTGAAACTTAATACTACAGCAAATAAATCTGAAAATATGTTTTAAAATAGAGAATAGGGAAAAGAAAAGATAACTTGCATCCATTAAAGTATCATCAGAGTATTTTCCACCAAACTGCTGCATATTTCAAAGGTGTATTATCAAGGTAGTTTTCTGTTTGACAGTCAAATGAATAACTTGTTCATCAGAGTAATAAAGCATGTTTTACTCCATGTGAACATATACGTTTTAGATAGAAATCAATAAACCCCACCAGTTTGGTAAGCTCTGAATTTTTCTCAGTGTGTAGAAGGGCTATGAATTACGAGATGAAATTATAAAATGCTATTTAAAAATATCTATGATATATTAAATATATGTTACAGAATTATAAAATATATTTTAAGGCCAAAAATATATAAAATAATGCAAGTGCTTTTTCCTAAAGTAAAATGTTTAGAATCCATCTAGAATTGAAACTACGCAGATATGGGGCCAAATTTCAAAACAAGATGACAATACATTTCCATCTAAAATTTCCTTCAAGCAAAGTTTTGAAAGCAAACATGCCCATAAAGATAACATCCAAGCTATGTAATTGGAAGCAGGGCACCTAAACCAAATCACTGTGAAACTGATAATGATGTCTATCACATACAAATCTAAATGTAAAGAACTGTGCAATATGTTAACACCATATTATACCCTAAGGATGCTATTTCTTTTTCTTGCCCCTCTCTTTAATTGAGATGCAAGCTATCTCCCAAACAGCAATCTAGAATGTCTGTTTTCTTATGTGCCTAACCTGCAGGATTGTTAATCCATAGGTGTCTCATTAATCAGCCTTTGAGTTCCTTGGTTGCCCAGATCCAGATGCTTAAACATTCTCAAAAACACATATCTCAAATGATGGTTGATATTATTCCACCTGAAACTTCACTGCAATGGAGCCTAAATTTGCTGGCACCAGTAACTAACAAATTCCTCAGTAAGGGTAAAAATTCAGCCCCGCCCTAAAGGTGTTTTGCCCCAGCTACTGACTCATGGCAATCTTACTGAAGTGTCTGGAGACTGATATTGCTCAGTGTGGAAGCAATTGAATTATCATTGCCCATATAATGACAGAGAATAGTAACTGCATATTGTGGTAGAACTTCAAAGAAATGACATTGTAGAGAAAAGTTAATACTTCCTGTGCACTGAACACATCATACTGTGAAGAAAAACTGCCTCTTACATAGTCAGTGTAGTCAGAGAGGAGCTATGATAGGTAGAGGAAAAGCCCGTGTCAGTTTCAAAGGCATTTTCCTCTCAGCACTTGATTTTTATGAAGTTTTAGGTACCTTGGATTAATGGGACACTAAGGGTTTCCACGAATCAGGTTCTAAGCTAATCACACTAGCTGTGTTGGGCTGAACTGTGATAGAAAAGTGGCCAAACACTGTCTGTTTTGTTTGGGTTTTTTTTTTTCCTCCTTCTCAAAGAAGAGCTCTGATCATAAGGCTGCCAGTCTCATAGTGCTGGAAAGTTACTGGTGTCTATTCACATGAAATTTTTCTGGTTTTACCAAGTAACACTGAGTCTACTCAGTGATTGGGAAGGCATCCTTGGCTGCTAATGGATGTATTTCAATGACGGAAATTTGTCAAACTGGGGGGGAAGGTTTTGACAGATATTCTGGAAATTCTTTGAATAACTTTCTCTACAATAGCAGCAATTTTGAAGATTCAAGGGTTGCAGTGATACTAGACCAAATTTCGAAGAAATTAAACCCTTAAATCTATTGACAAACATCCTATAATTTCCAGGATACAGTGTGTTGTAGCATTTTATAATCTGTTGTGTTAAAAAGCACATCTAGCCTTGTGTTGTCACAGTCATATTTTTAGGAAGCATCTCACTTAAAAATCACATTTATCAATGGTCTTGCTGTCTGAAGAGCCATTTATGGGTGAAAAAGGTGATAACATTTTCCTTTAAGACACAGATTTCTTTTTAAAACTTTTAGACTACTTTCCCTTCCTTTTCATGCCTCTATTCAAAGTGAAAGGCACTGACCATAACCCCCTTTAAAATGCAAACAAAAGGTTTTGGTTGGGGGACAGAAAAAGAAGCAAAAAATATCTGATTTCAAGTAAACTGGATACTGTGATGTTTATTCTCTGTTTAATGTTGAGAAATACCTGGTTGTTTTATATTGAGACCTTTGGATTACCACGATTTAACATAAGAAGTAAACTCACACATTGGCTTTTCAAGGAACATTAGAAATTGTTCTAGAAAGACCTTATTAGTTCTGCTTTTCCAGTTCTCAACAGTATAATATTATGAACAATGATAGGCTTTACAGACTTAGTAAAATGTGTTATTGTCCTTGCTGACAAGCCTTGGCAAGCTGCTGTGTGTTTTTACAGTGCACAATGTCAAAACATTCTTACACAAAGCTTGAGGACCTCTATGGAATGAGCTACATAAGGAAGAGATTAGCAAATTCCCACTGTAGCTGTTTACAGAATTGGCGACTTGTGTATTCACTTGTGGGGTGTCACGGTTGTATATTGAGCATCCATAAATCACAGAGCTCTCTGGCCTTGCTATGGAAATATGACAATTCTGCTCAGCACCTGCTCCACCCTCTATTTCTGCCACTTGCCAGAATGACAGCAGGCTATTAAATGTCTCCATGTACTAAATTCTTAGCTCTGATTTGATAGAATTAAATGACCTTGGCAAAGATGATATTTTTGATGTAGAAAGGTTATTCCATTCTTCATGCAAAAAAAACAGGTCTCTAAACTTAAGTGACAAAAGTCAAATGTTCTTGAATTAAAAAGATAAAAAAAAAAGACAACAAATCAGCAAACCAAACAAAAAACCTCATTGACTACCTTTTAATATCTCTTTTCCAATACACTGAAGTTTTACCAGGTACTTGCCAGACACAAATATTTATGAATGTCAGACCACAGAGCTCTATAGCATTTGCTCAGAGAATAACATCACCTAATGAATTCTATCAAGCACATGGCACTCGGATCTTTAATGAATAGGTCACTGTGATTTCTAGAGATGGCTGTCGCTTTGAGATATGAGAATTATTTCTCTTTAGTGAAGAGGAGCTTGGATATGTACATATTTAGGGGTTCCATTTCATACAACTTTAGGCCTCTCAAAAGTGATGCCGATTTGGGACTAAGATTTAGGAGATTTCTCGTGTCATATTGTTGAGATTTCCAAAGATCAGAGCACACAAACATACAGCCTTAAAAATAAAATAAAATAAAAGCAAAAGTACCCCTAACTTCCTCTGCAAATTAGTTACATATGTGTTACAGTTTGAGTTCTGCAGCATCAATATGTAGCAATTTTTAGTGCATTTTCCCTTTGTGGCTCATCGTTTATTTATTTATTTCACAGGTTTCATCCTTTGCCAAAATTTCATGTAAAGACACAGTGGTGTTACTATGTAATATATTCATTTAGAAGTAGTAATATATTTTACCTTAAGGTTGTTCTTTATAATCCTGTACAGGATGAAGGATGTGAATAACATTATCATCTGTGGAAGAATTTGATTTTGATTCTCAAACAACAATCAGATAGATAGATAGATAGATAGATAGACAGATAGATAGACAGATAGACAGACATTATATCAAAACCAGTCTTACTTGCCTCAGCATAGAGAAGAACTGAGTTTCTGATACAACCAAGTATTGCTATAGTTCTCTTAACCCTACAGTGGGATAGAGTGTGGAGGCATAACATTGCTATTCATGTCTCTTCTCTTGTAAAGTAGATGAGAGTCTTTGATCCCCATGTGGGGTTCGGGGAAAGAATTGGAAGGGTAAGAGCTAGGAAACTCATGGGTTGAGATAAAGACAGTTTAATAGGAAAAGTAAAAGCTGCACACACAAGCAAAGCAAAACAAGGAATTAATTCATTGCTTCCCATGGGCCAGCAAGTATTCAGCCATCTCCAGGAAAGCTGGGCCCAATCACAGGTAATGGTTACTTGGGAAGACAAATGCCATTACTCTAAATGTCTTAACTTTCCTCCTCCTTCCTCCCACTTTATATACTGAGCATGATGTCATATGGTATGGAACATCCCTTTGGTCACTTTGAGTCACCTGTCCCAAATGTGTTTCCTCTCAGTCTCCCATGCACCCCCAACTTCCTTGCCAGCATGGCAGTATGGGAAGCAGAAAGGTCTTGGCTCTGTGTAAGCTTTGCTCAGCAATAACAAAAACATCTCTGTATTATCAATCCTGTGTCCTTGCCTATGGCCCCATACCAGACACTGTGAAGTCAACTCTACCTCATCTCAAACCAACACCCTGTCTAATTTATGCTTTTTAAAATATTTTTAAAAGACACATTTAAAAGCAGTAAAGTAATAAATAAAAATATTTCTCAAATCTCATTTAATAGATTTCTTGAAGTCCCGAAAGTCAGTAGATGGTACTTTTATGGAGCAGAGGAACAAATGTATTTACAGAAAAACTTGAAAGGTTTTTTTGCATGCAATGGAAATGAAAAAGACATTATAATGTACAGAATAGACACTTTTAGTAGAAAAAAATAAGTTAAGCTTTACAACATATTGGGCACCACAGGATGTAGAAATCAAATAAGCCATATCAAGGATTTGAAGTCAACTTAAAAGAAACATTTGGGCTTTCCCCACTACCTCCACTTATTATTTTTAATTAAGATCTATCTGTTCTTTTTGAATTAAGGATATTTCAATATAACTGCATTACAACCAAAACACAAATCCATTATCCAGAATTCAAATAGTTCAGTTTTGGTTGAACCTCTTGCAGAATGTGTTTGAAATGAGAGCTGATTTCAAATTCAAGGCTTAATTCCAGAAAAGTCACCTTAATACCACTGCAGAAAGGCGCTTGCCAAAACTCAAATCTTCTCCAGCCTAAATAATTCTATGGTTCTGTGGCACTTACTATCTTTTATTCATTTTAAGGCTTTCATCTTTGCACTATGCACACTTGCACCTATTTTAAGGTGACTGACCTGAGACAGAAAGTTCTACTGCCTGACCCTGTGCTACAATATTAAAATTGCAAATATTTGTCTGTGATGATTTCCACTTCTAACAGAAAACCTTATCTAACATGAGCATAACACATGCAAAACCTGTCTCAATAACATCCATAGTTCTTTTACATTAATTTTCCCTTTCCTTGGCTAGATGTCCAGTTACCCTTTTGATATTCTTAGGACAGTTAATTGGAAGTTGTAATCATGGGGTCTATAGTTATATAAAATATTTCTGAGCCAATTTATAAGAACAAAGCTTTTTAATTTTTTTTTTTAATGCAAGAAGTTTATAGAATTTGAATATTATATCTTACTGTGGGTTTTATACCAGTCTAAGTATTTACATTAAATATGTTCCTTACTGTGAGGCTGCTCCACTGTTTTTACTATGCTAATTTATGGGACCCTATAGTTTAAAGTGCCTCCAATTTAGGTACTTTCAATATGTGCTTAGTCAGGTAAATCCTAAATGTGACTTGTCCAAGTGAAAGAAAATGATGGAAAAAACTTATTAAACAATACTTGAATTTATTGAAAGAAATATAATTTTGAAAGTGTCAGAACAAAACATGTAGACTTTTGCAAGAAAGTGCTCTTAATTTAACAATCAGTGGAAAATATGTGATTGCAATAAAACATATAACACTAACCTCAGTATGGATTTCCAGTCAGAAACTACCCATGAAAAAGGCCAATTACATCAGTTCCTATACAACTTCCATACAGTTAACACAAAATCAGGGACAATAGCAGATTATTAATGCTGGCAAGCAGAACTGGAGTTGGACCCCACCAACTTCGCCTTAAACAAGTTTTTCCTTGCTATTCATTAGTCAATTCCATGTAAATTTTGAAGTGACCTATAGTAGACTGTGGAGGAATGGCTCTGCGAAAAGGGACATGATTTCTTTGGAGCTGACAACCCAGCTTGTAGTACAGTGTAAGGCCTACAGTGTGCTGTGACCGAGCCTTGAACCTGCTGATAAGGAGCAAACCCTGCCTTGCTGGGCTGGCTCTGACCGGCTCCGGGTCCGGTGTCAACAGGCTCCCTGGAATTTCTGGGAAAGTCCCGGAGTGTGGACAGACACCTGCTTGCACCAATCATAAGTTTGCCCTGGACACTTGGACAAGGGCAATAAACCAATCATGTATCCGCTGCGTTCGTGTACACTGTGTGAATATCTATCCTTTATTCTTGTAAGCACTAAGAATAAAGGAGAACGACCATACTCCTATTGAGACTCATCGTTACTCCAGGTCCGGATCCCACTCCAACATCAGACTTTCTAGTAATATAAATCTTCTGTTGGTCAGTATGACCACGAACACTACTGAAGACCTTCTCCTGGCTGTCAATGTGATTTATGGGTATGAAATCAGTACTGTTGAGAAACAATCATAGAATCATAGAATCAACTGGATTGGAAAAGACCTCAAAGGTCATCGAGTCCAACCCTACTGTTGTTACTAGTCCACGGTACGAAGTGCCACATCCAGTCTTATCTTGAATACCTAAAGGGATGGTGAATCCACCACCTCCTCAGGCAGCCCATGCCAATGCCTGATAACTCTCTCTGTTAAAAAATCTCTACCTAATATCCAACCTAAACCTCCCCTGGCAGAGCTTGAGTCTGTGCCCTCTTGTCCTACTGCTAGATGCCTGCGAGAAGAGACCAACCCCCACCTGACTACAACCTTATTTCAGGTAGTTTTGAAGGCAATAAAGTCTCCTCTGAGCCTCGTCTTCTCCAGGCTAAAC
>NW_008676091.1:0-1934 GCF_000695815.1 Acanthisitta chloris
CGGGAGCCCCGCGCTGCCGCGCATTGTTACCGTGCTGGCCGCGTCCGTCGTAAGCGCTGTTGGTCGCGTTCGGTTGCCCTGCTCTTTGCCCTCGGTGCTTTCGGTCTATCTTTGTTTCGTTTTTATTTATTTCATCCTTATTTCTCTCCGGCCCTCGCCGTGCCCGCAGCGGTGCCTGTGGGTGCTGACGTGGAGCTGGAGAGAAAGGATTCTCACATGGCATTTTTGAAATCCTGGCTCTGTTTCATTCCCTCCTCCCTATTTTCGAGCCATTGCCTGTCCAGGTACAGGTGTGGGGTCATTTCACACCCCAGTTTTCAAGCTTACACCCGCACAGGTGTATTTGGGGGTCATTTCATTCCCCAGTTTTCCAGCTCCTCTGTACAGATGTGTGTGTGATCATTTCACTCTCCAGTTTTCAAGCCAACACCTGTACAGGTATGTGTGTGATCATTTTACCCCCCTAATTTTCGAGCAGTGCCTGCACAAGTACAGGTGTGTGTTCATTTCACACACCCCGTGCTCGAGCTGACACTGCACAGGTGTGTGTGAGGTCATGTCACCCCCAGTTTTAGAGCAGCCCTGCACAGGTACAGGTGTGGGGTTTCCTTCAGGCCCCTCTGACCAGATCTCTCCAGAGGAGCTCACTGGTGCTCCAGGGGCTTTGGAGGCATCTGGGATGGCTCTGGCAGAGCTGGAAAAGCCCAGGCTGTTGGTGGGAAGGCAGCTGTGCTGGTCAGATGCACCTCAGCTGTTCATTCCAGTGGGGCAGGTGAATGCAAGGGGTTATCAGCAATCCCAGAACCATGGAATGGTTTGGGTTGGGAGGGACCTTAAAGCCCATCCAGTTCCACCTCTGCCATGGGCAGCGATGCCGAATCAATCCTAGAGGAAAAGCGATGCTGTGGTGTTCCCCAGACCTGAGGGGGAAACATAAATGTGAAAACGCAGGTTTGCTCTCAGGTTGCAGGAGCAGAGGACATTGTTTGCGTGTATTTTTAATTTGGGATCTCTGGCTAAATGCCAGGGGAAGCTTCCCAGGCCTCACATGGGGCAGAGCTCAGCCTCAGGCATTACAGCTCGGCAGCACAGTAGGATTTTATTGCATTTAATTTCTCCTCCCTCACCTCTGCAAAAGAAACATGATTATTATTGTTTGATTTCTCCTTTCACTGGCAGCAGTCTAGGATCAAATTTAAACACTACCTCTCTGCTTCCCCCTAATCTGATCAGGGGGTTCACAGTGGGTGTTTTTAATGCGATTCTTTCTCGCTGGACAGATTATTGTAAAAACAACTGAAACCTTCTATAAAAAAAGCCAGCACAATATCCAAACCACTTTCTTCCTGGGCACGTGTGTGGTGTGAGGGCTGTGTCCTGGTGTGGCCCCCCTGAGGATGCTCCCTGGAGTGTGGCATGATGACTGGAAGTGCTGGAACTAGGGTTTGGCAGGTTCCAGCCCTTCTCCCTGCTGGTGCAGCCTCTGTTTCCCCCACTTACAGGCAGTTGGTAGTAGCTGAACTCAGTCACCCTGGAGCCAAAAAATCTGGGGAGCCGAAGGGGTTGGAGCGAGGAGGCTCAGGCGTCAGACCTGCCTGTCCTGGGGGTGGAGACATGGTTTTCCTGCACAGGCCAACTGCTATATGTAAGCATCACAACATTCTTGTGGGAGTGAAGGGAGCCAAACTGCCCTCTGAGCCTCTTGCACCTCCAGTTTCAGCTGGTGACGGAGCTCTTCTCCCCATGACACCTGTGCCTCTGGCTCTGCACCTTGCAGTTCTCCTCACCTGTCTCCCCATTCCCTCTGCCTTAGGTCAGCTGTGATGTGTCCATCCCTGCGCCCGGAGCATTCCGCTACCAGAGTGGCTGTGTCCAGCTAGATGCACCCAAACCGGCCCGTTGCCATGGAAACGGGTGGTCCGGAGGAGCCTGGC
>NW_008676092.1:0-1190 GCF_000695815.1 Acanthisitta chloris
TGAGAAGGACAGAAGGTGACCCCACCCCCAAGCACTGCGGAGCTCGTACGAAGGAGATCTTTATTGAGTCCGAGGTAGCAGCAGTGAGGGAGCCCAGGGACCCCCAGCAGATGGTGGTGGCCACAGCGCCAGCGATGGACAGGCCAAGCCAACACCTCCAGCTCCCCCAGGGGATACTCATGGAGTCATCCAGAGGTGACAAGTGGCCCCTGGTCACTTGGAAGCTACAGCTAGAGCAGGGAGGGGACACACTTCAAGGGCTCCCCCCGTGGGGTCAGCGCCAAGAGCTACTGCAGCGACAGCTCCAGGGGAACCAGTGCTGGAGAGCCCCAAAACTGGGGGCACAGAGCCAAGGGAGCCCCAGGACTGGGGCACCCCCAAAATTTGGGAAATCCAAAGCTGGAGGAACCCCAGGACCGGGGGACTCAAAGCTGAGGGTGAGCCAGAGCTGGAGGAACCCCAAAATTTGGGAGATCCAGAGCTGGAGGAGCTCCAGGACTAGGGGACCCAAAGCTAAGGGTGAGCCAGAGCTGGAAGAACCCCAAAGTGTAGGAGGATCCAGAGCTGGAGGAACCCCAGGACTGGAGGCCCCAAAGCTGAGGGTGAGCCAGAGCTGGAGGAACCTCAAAACTGGGAGAACTCAAAGCTGAGTGTGATCCAGAGCTCAAGGAGCCCCAAAAGTAGGGAGGAACCAGAGCTGGTGGAGCCCCAAAGCTGGAGAACCCAGAGCTGGAGAAACCCCAGAACTGAGGGACCAAATGCTTGGCCACCCTGAGCTGGAGGAACCCCAAAACTGAGGGGATCCAGAGCTGGAGGACACCAGAGCTGGAGGAACCCCAAAACTGAGGGGATCCAGAGCTGGAGGAGCCCCAAAGTTGAGTGGACCCAGAACTGGAGGAGGACCTAGAGCTGGAGGAGGAGCCCCAAAGCTGCTGGAGGAGAAGCCCAGGCCATGGTGGAGATCTGCAGTGGCTCCTGGAGGGAGCTCAGCAGTGGGAAGGAGCAGTGGAAGCCCTTGGTGATGTCCCTCACACCTTGGGGAGAGCAAACTTGAAGACAGCCATGATGGCAGCACTGATGAGGCCTGAGATGGGCACGGTGACAAACCAGGCGATGAAGATGTTCCGGAAGAGTCTCCAGTCCACAGCCTTCCTGGAGCGCAGCCAACCCACGGAGACCACCGAGCCCAC